>NC_134705.1:189742468-189772468 GCF_043290135.1 Rhipicephalus microplus
AAATAAACACACACAAACACACACACAACACAAACACTCACAAACACAACTCACACACATTCACACACACACACAAACACACACACACAACACACAAACACTCACAAATACAACTCACGCACATTCACACACACACACACACACACACACACACACACACACACACACACACACACACACAACCTGCTACAGCATGCATTTAGCGCGCGCAAATGCGTAAGACGCACAGGTCACTGAACTTCATGTGCGGAAGACGGAAAGAGGTACAGCAATGATTCGTTCTTCGGATTTACCTTTGGCACTCGTTCCTTTGGCTCGACTTCCACAAGCCGTAATCTTCCCGATGTCTCGGCAAGCACTCGTCAAACTGTGTTCCCTCGAAGCAGAGGTCCTCTCATGGTGGAAGCACCGGAAGTGTCCCCGGAAGCACGCTCAAAACCGAAGGTAGCTTACGTAACCGCGCACGTTCCCGGCACGCGATCGAACGTCACGACGACAAAACACGCGACGAGCTGCGCTGGTTTTTCCCTTCCGCTTCAAAATCAGCATTCGCCGAAGAAGGCCAGCACCATCGTTGCAGCAGCATCCACCGCCTAGGCGAAGTTCCAACACAACTAAACGTCAACGTAGAACTCGCGCGCGCGTGTTCTCGCTGTGGAACTGCACCGTGATCTTGCCGTGAAGTTAGGCCTAGCGAGCGGAAGCTACGTACACTGCTACGTTCAGCGGATGTCGCTGAACTGTACTAGGGATACGGTCAGCTGTGTCGAGTGCGGTGGGCTTTCGCCTGTGTTTTTCTTCATATTTGTCTTGTTTATTTCGTCGCATTTTGTTTTCGGTCAAACGGTTCCACCGGCGCGCTCCGTGGTTTAAGGCTAGCGAGACAAAATGGAAGAACAACAAAGAGCGGGGAAGAGTGAAATACAAGAAGACGAAACGAAAATAACAGACATCTGGGGTGCAAAACGCGAAGCTCTCCGAAAGTATGGAAGGTGGAGGGGGGGGGGGGGGGGGGGCTGATTCTGCCGTGCGAATCGAGGTCATCTGTACGCTCATTGGCCCCAGTACGGAAGGCACGTCCGCGGGCTCTCCCGTCGCCATGGCAACGGCTGTGGCGGAGAGTGGAGAGGGATGGCAGAGGAAAAGGAAAGAAAACGGAGCGAGGGCGCTGACGCGCTCACTCTCCTCCTTCCTCGCTTGAATTCTCTTACTACACTTCACAACCCTCGCCCTCTTAACCGCGGGCAGCGTGCCTCGAACCACGATTTGAACCCGCGGGCTTTCGTTCCGAGCGAGGATTCACAGTTGGCAAGTACTTGCGGCGGATCCAATCCGATTGAGACACACGTGGTTTTGCGACGGAAATCCGCAATGTTTACTATACAACAGAGGCAGCATAAAAACTGGGTACAAAGGGTGAGTGATATAGTTTGGGCATCTGTTCCCACATTCTAGATATTGCCACCCTCAACCATTGGTGAATCCAAAAGGGGGGGGGGGGGGTTGGCAATAGGGGCGATCGCACCCCCCCCCCCCACACACACACACAAAAACAACTCTCAGTTTCCCATCCCCTCAATTCAGTACTCGTAGTTCACCTCCAATCACCAACTAGTGAGGAAAAATGATCGAGTGAATTAAACCACTGTGAGCACATTACTTGTGCTATGAAGTGGTTTTTCTGCTAGTAAAAACAAAACAAGTCATGACCACGCCCCCCTCTAGGCTGTTGCTGCTGTTCCCGGCTGCTTTGTCCTGCTCACGAAGCGACAAGAGTAGTAGAGGTGCGTGTGGGGACAGTCTGGGTTTCTCGATACTCACGCGCTCAGCACATGAAGACGCACACACAAGGCTACCGGAAATTTTACATTCTTTGAATCAGAAAATGCTTGAAGCCCGTGTGTCCCACCCTTTCCTCTTGGGAGCCTGCACTGCTCAGCTTACGCCGGCAGGAACAGCAGCAGCTGGTCCAGCGGGCTCGCAGGGTCGCGCAAGGCAATGGAGCCCTGGACTGAGGTCCCCACCAAAGAAGGCTCATTGTGCATTTGTTATTGATAAAAGTTTATTCTCTCTCTTCCATTTAGGTTCTTTTAAAGAACCCAAACTGGCTGAAATTTCCGCAGCCTATACGGTGTCCATCACAATCAATTATTGTACGTTTGGAACGTTGAACCCAAACAATTGCTATTGTCACCAGATTATGCCACAAACACAATAGTGAATGCAGACGACGTGGGGTCACGAAGACGCATGCGCGAGGTATTCACACTTTTAAACGGCATCACTATCGCTCCATAACAGATTGCCGGCGTTTTACGTGGTGAATGCCAACTCATTCGCTAACAATGGTATACCTCAGTTGTTACAATAGAACGAGTAATCCCGTCCTCATAGCTAGCCACTCACTTGTGTATAGCTGCGCATTTTATTGTTTTCCTCTATGATGCCCACAGTTAACGAAGAGGATAGGACGATTAGTGGGGGATTTTTTTAAAGAAATCTTTTCTGTATAGTGTACAATTCGTAGATCATACAGCTCAAAATATTCATCCCATTTCTCGGATCAAGCGCTCGCTTCCAGACAGGCTGTGCCTATTATTAACCAGAAGGTACTCTGGCACTGCGGTCATTTGATTCATACTGTGTGGTTCTTTCGTCTTCTTAAATGATTTCGTCACTTCTCAAACTCTTTCCAGTTTCTCCAGTGCAGAAAGCACCGCTCTGATTTTTGTTCCGGTTGCCAATTTTCTTGATCGAGGCTGATGATTTTTGATATGCGGGTTTAGCGTCCCAAAACCGCCATATGATTATGAGAGACGCTCTAGTGGAGGGCTCCGGAAATTTCGACCACACGGGGTTCTTTAACGTTCACCCAAAACTGAGCACACGGGCCTACATCATTTTCACCTCCATCGAAAATGCAGTGGTCACAGCCGGAATTCGATACCCGTGACCTACGGGTCAACCAGCAGCCGAGTACCTCAGCTACGTACTAGAACACCGCGGCGGGGCTCTCTTGGCAACCCGTAATGCGGTTACACACCTTCAATTTTGCAACAAGTTCTAACACCATAATGTTCTCTTCCCTCCTGGAGCGATAAAATGGAAATCAAGGGCACAGCAACTGGAGTAATTAAGTGTGATTGCGGATAGGTGTACCCGGGTCGTTAATGTGCGCCATAATTTTACTGCCAGTTAGAGGAATAGCGAAAGAAAAATAAAGTTCGTCACCCAAATCAAATGAATGTATGAGACCTACGCTTTTAAAGAAAATAAAGAACACCATTAGCTCGGTAACTTTCGTTATAATCCTCCCGTCTCCAGACAGCACACGTGTACTTTCGGTCGTTTGTAAGCAGGGATACTTTATGGTAGGCCATAGATAAGTGTCCTATATAAAAGCAACCACAACATGGCTTAACTGACGAATGAAGGACGTGTTGTCGTTGTTTCGTGTCCTTGCTTTTTTTTTTCGATCTTTTTTCTTCTCTTGTTTGCAATCACCTAGTTTTGTATGACAGATCGCCGCAAAAGCGATTTTTCCCGAACGCAAATCGTCACCCCTGCGTCTTTCCACCCACGTCGTCGCCTCCTAATTTCACCGCATTCTCCCAAAGTGCGTTGTGCTGTCCCGGGCGCGTAACGAAGGCAAATTTAATCGGGCGTGGTGGTAGATGGGATGGCGAAAAGTGCGACTTACACAATGCCCCCCTTTTCACCCTCTCTCGCCTCTATCCCCCCTCTCCTTACGCTTAATGTGCTAGGAGACAAGTAGCACAGGAATGTCAAGAGAAAGGACCTTCGTTTACGCCTGCACCCCCTGGTCCATCCCCAAACTCGCGCGTGGCAAAACACACCCACGCCATTTCTCCGAACGAACAAGCGCATGACTTACGGCCATTTTGTTTGCTGTTTTCGTGTTTATCCTGACAACTATGATACCTTCCCATCCCTCACTCCTTTCGATTCTGGGAATTCAGGGGGAGTGGGCAAGAGCATTCATTATCTCGTTCGCTTTCATTATCTTGTGCGCTGTGGGAATTAATTACGACGTCGTTAGTAATAATCGCTTCTTGCCTGTTTATATTTTTTCTATCGCCTTCTCTTTTTGTGAAAAAAAATAAAGGTGCGGTGGCTCCGGATTCGGCTACATCACCGGTCGCCGAATCGGTAATGGAATGCGTCTCAACGGAGGTGGCTTTGGTGACTTGATATTTATTTTAGTCATTCAGAAGCGCGAAAGTTATCAATTCGCTGTGTTCTTAGCATTCGTCTACCTTATTTCTGTTAGGTAAGGCATATGTCACACAGGTAGGTGTCTTCGCCGGAGAGCGTGAGCATTGTAGCAGACGACGCGAACCCACGCCTGCAGAAAACGTCGACGGCAGGCAATGCCCGCGCCTGCGCAGGTTTGCTTCGATGCGCGGCCGCGCTGGCGGCAGTGGCGCTCTGCGCAGTGCAGCCATTATGCAGACACACACTAGCGCGTACAGCCTGACAGTAAACGGCACTGCACGTACTTACGGATGGACTAGCGAGCCAGCTCACAGAAGTCAAGCGCCGGTCCACTATGGTGCACGTCACTCTATGGCTTTCAAGCCTATAGAGTCACTTCCAGGCCTTCCTCTGCGCGACATCTGTGCCCTGTGTGACGTCACCGCTCTTCGCGCACAGGCACCCCTGCTTAGCGCAAGCCACGCGAAAGTGACCTACCTCAGCCAGTGCAGCTTACGCTACAATACGGCACATCATCGCCACTTGGAGGTAATTGAGTAACACACTCTGATACATGCAAAGCAATATAGTACGTTTGGTGTGGAAATGTGTTTGGAAAGTGAAACCAGGCCACCGCAATCTTACTACAGGTACAAAAAGATGTTAGCAAAGATCATGCGTTCAGTAAAAGTTATCCACTTAGAGTACTTGGTTGAGAGCAAAAAGCCGTCCCATTGACCTCACATTTCATGAGACCGCGTCGACAAAAATTACGCGTAAATGGTTAGCAACGACTGTCCATAAAACCGTACTAGCAGGACAATAAACAACAGGAATGGTGTTTCGCACTCAACTATGGGAGAGCACTGAGCCGTCCCTCTTCCAGACGGCTTCCAGATTCGTGCACCAGCGATACGCGCAAGAAGAGTAGCGTTTGGCTCACACTCTGCACAAATCCAAAAGCGGTAATGTGTGACATGTACTGCTCAGTATGTGTCCTGTTGTTGCTGGTTTCCTCAAGAAGCATTGAAGTCTCGAAAAAATATTTGTAAAGAGCAGGCTACTTGTGCTAGTCGATATTTATTGCTGTTGTCAGGAGCAGCGATCTATTACACTATTTTTAGTATAGCCGATTCACTTAGGAACAAAAGCAATTTTTTTTTCGGATTTGGTATCCATCGAGAAAGCCATGTTTTGAGGTAGACTGCCGGCAAATGCTGGCGTCACATCTGCTTCTTAGGGAGCCTTCATGTGCGCGCATCACGCGCGCACATTAACCCCCGTGTTCTAGAACGCCCCTTCACTCAACGCTCCACCTTCACTTGAGAAAGGCGATGGGAGCGCCATCTATAGGCAGTTCAAGTCACTGCATATCAGTGATAATTTGCTGCTTTTCTTGCGTATCGCAACGTCATTTTCAGCCGAGCGGCGGCGCAGTGCTCAACTCTGTCAAGTGAAGGGTGAAAGTCGAGTCGAGGATCGTTCCTGAATACGGCGGTAAGGCTTCCTAACTGCTTCCAAGGCGTAGTTAACGATGCTATACCTCCGGGACATGATGGAAACGTGTACTCGAGAATTTTTTTAGAAGAACTGTTCTAAAGCGCCTTCCGAAGGACCTGATAAAGTTCACCCATCCATCCTGGCCCGGTGGCAGTATAGCGATCAGCGAGAACGACACACTTTGCGCACGCGGGAATTCACTGTAATCTTCTTCCTACCCACGCACAGTAAGATGCGGGCGCAGCAAGTTAAAGGTTCGTCGTTACTGCCCTAAATATTATGTTTGGCAGAGCAAAGTTGTTGAAATCTTCCCGACGAAATTCATTAAGATGTTTTGTTTACTGTATAAAACCAGCGACATAAGCGTGTGTCTGAACGACCAAGTCAATTATCTAAAGAGCTCGGCTTGTGCTTGACCTTAGTCATAACCGTACTCCTCACTGCGCTCTTGTCAGCTCGGGACGGCTTTAAGCTCTCCCATAGTAGAGTACCCTGTGCTCTAAATCGTTATCCCCTTTTTCTAACCCCCCCCCCCCCCCCACTCTTCGCCCCGGGACGGCATTTCGCTCTCCCATTGTAGAGTACCAAGTACTCTGAATCGTTAACAACTTTCTCTGAACGCACATTCTCCCATAGGAGAGTACCAAGTACTCAAAATCGTTAACCACTTTTTATAAACACTTATCTTCTACATGTAGCCGCTTGTTCCTGGGGACACAGGTTACGGGACGGCTTTATGCTATCCCATAGTATAGAGTATCAATATAGTACTCTAAATCGTTACTTACTTTTTTCTAAACGCACAACTGGTTCCATGGGTTTGTAGCATCCCGCGATAGAATTTTTCTCTAAACACACTGTTTCCTATAATTTGTTCCGTACCACGATGGAATAAATTTTTGCTAAACAAAGCGTGAGGCCCCAGGGGACGGTTTTCAGCTCTCCCATAGGAGGAGGAAGAAACTTTATTCAGAAAAAAAAATTTTTGAAATGCAGGCAGTTTGGTCGGGCCCTCAGTCCAGGGCTCCGCTGGCACGAGCCGCTCTCCCATAGTATAGTACCATGTACTCTAAATCTCTAAATTGTTTCATTATAGTACCATGTACTGTAAATTGTTTGTAAACACAGAGCCGGCATGTGTGATGCATAACAATCGTTGTTTGGTGAGGCATGGGCCGTGAACTTTCACACGGGCGTAATTTCTGTCGACACGGCCTGATCAAGTGGGACGCCACGTTCCCACTGAGCATTCCGGCCGCCGAAAGTGCTCCGAATCCGGTTCGGCGGCGGCGAGATCCGCCGAAAGGGCCCTCTCCGCGCCGATTGCTCTCGGACCAATTTTTGCGGCGTCTGCCGCCGAATCGGTCACCGCGGACCAATAGGAGCGCTAGTCAAGGAATTCTGAAAAATGGCGGCCAAGCCCTACTTGTTATGCCGCAGTGCACGTAACTGAATGTTGAAACCAACGGGAGTTTAACCTACTCTGTGCCTGCTTCGCCTCCGTATTTCGTGAAAGAGGTGACCGAGCTTGCTGTTGGCGTGACCGAGCTTGTTGCGGTCTTGCAAAGCAAAACGAACCCACCAACGCCGCTGGCGTCGGTGGTTTTTCTGCTCTTCGTGCATTACAAGACAGCCACTTGCCAGCAAAGTAAGCAGTACTGTCTTTTCTTGCTTCTTGCGTACGAGAATCGTCGAAGTATACACCACCGGATAGCGTGGTAGCGTTTGCGAGCCGCGGCAACAACCGGGTGACAGCGTATCCATCCCGTGTTCGCCCCGTAGATGGTATATTCGGCGGCGCGGGGCGCGTCCAGTGCGAACGGCGCTGCGTTTCGGCGGCAGGGGAATTTCGGTAGCTGTAGAAAGCGGATGTTTCAGTGTGAACTAGGCCTGAGGCCCACGAGACAACTAGATGCTTTCCCATTTTAGAGTATACCAAGTACTCTAAATTGTCAACTACTTTTTCTGCATACGTGGTCGATTGTGCTTCTGTTTCAGCGTATTCTCGTCTCGGTAAGCACTGGGCTGGCTGATGGTTTGATGTCCAAAATTTTGTTTAAATGAACAACACCTAGAAAACTCTGGTATGCATGAAGGTGATGATGAAATATGCCGATAAAATTTCCAGAAAAAAATTCGTTATTTATAGGTGAGTGATGAGTTGTTGCTCCTGAGCAACGTTGGCCACTACAACTTCACGTGCAATGCCTTCGGGCAGCAGCGGCCGGCAATAAGGTGTAAATGCACGTTCCACCATCAGAGATTGGGACGTGAATGTACATCACAAATTTTGGCTTGCGCCTGCACTGGGGGACTGGCTGGTAGACAGGCAGCCTGGAAAAATATGTTTCAAAGCTATAAAAGATAACATATTCTCATAACCATATCGAGATTTTGGGACGTTGAACTCAATCAACTATAATTGTATTGTCGCCAGTCAAATGTATCATGTCGAACGCTCGCACTGCGGTCAATTGCGGACCTCGAATTAAGGCGTAACAATACTCAAAATCAGCGCAAAATGAACTAACAATGTCTAAAATGATATACGCAATGTAGAGGTATTAAAAATATACCCAACACATTCCAAAGCACTACAGCACTATTTCTAGAGTTCTTCTTTACGACCATGCTTCTGCTAAGGCCAACAAGCCGAAAATATTTAAATTTCGTGAACCCATTTAACCGTTAAGGTCAAACCACATGAAAAGTTTTTTTTTTTTTGTCTTCTTATAGGCTGTAACCAAGCATAGCCGTCTCGCCCCGCCATGGTGGTCTAGTGGCTAAGGTACTCGGCTGCTGACCCGCAGGTCGCGGGTTCGAATCCCGGCTGTGGCGGCTGCATTTCTGATGGAGGCGGAAATGTTGTAGGCACGTGTGCTCAGATTTGGGTGCACGTAAAAGAACCCCAGGTGGTCGAAATTTCCGGAGCCCTCCACTATACGGCGTCTCTCATAATCATATATGGCGGTTTTGGGACGTTAAACCCCACAAATCAATCAGCATAGCCGTCTCGAAAGCAGGTGACAAATAAAAATGTGTGCAGTGTAGGCAGCGTTAAACAACGATAACAACCGCGACAACAAGTTCGGTTTCAATTGGACTTGCACAATCCGCACGCTGCAAGGTATTGCGCGCGCACTTCGGTAGATGGCGCACGTGCTGGGGAGTTATAGGGCGCGGTGACGTCGAGGTGTCGGGCGGAATGCAAAGTAGGTGTAGAACTGTCGTCCTTTTTTTACTTTTATCTATTTGCTTTGTTTGTTTCCTGGTAGGCCCGGATGAACGTCGGTGATTTCAACACATGCGCACGCGCCCAACCTCCTCTGTCAAGGGTTTTTTACCGCTAGTCAGGGGCACGTAGGATATTTTGTTGTTCCTTTAGTTCCTTTTTCAGTTGTTAACGCACCGCGCAAACAGAAAGGTAGATGGCACCTAACAGATTTTTTTCTTTCATCTTTGCTTTCTCGTCCATATCTTTGCATTTGCACTAAGCTCTTTTCCCTACCACAGCTGTGTTACGCGAGACGCATGGGTGGAAGCACGCCTTGTATAGTACTACTTCTCCTGGCCTTGACGACCAACACCTGGGGTCCGAAAACCCCTTGAAAAGCTGCAACGGTGATTACTGTCCATTGCGAGGCCCCATCATCGTCCTGTATGAGTTGTATCCGTAGAATACTGTATACTGAACATTACAGGTAAAGTTTCCTTTGCCATTTCGCTACTCGTCGCTTTCAAAAGTGAGGTATAGTTCTTAGCGAGTCTACCGTATGTAGTTGTGTTGCTCTGCTGCCGACCCGAAAGTCGAATGTTTGATTCCGGCCGTGGCGGCAGAATTTCAATGCTGGTGAATTGGTGAATGTTCCTGTATTGTGCAATGTCAGTGCATGTTAAGGGACACCACATGGTCAAAATTTCCAGAATCCTCAAGCCTCCCCCATAACCGTATATTACGGTTTTGGGAAGTTAAACGCAAGTCAGGTCATTGTTATTATTTCTTAGTGAGCCTTAAAGCGCCTTGACCATTTCCATATATCCGTGTGTCTACCTAGCCTACTATATTCGTCTGAGAACTGTCGTGGCCGTCTCCTTAACTTGGTAACTATACATATATATATATATATATATATATATATATATATATATATATATATATATATATATATATATATATATATATATATATATATATATATATATATATATATATATATATATATATATTCTACAATTGACGATGCAGAGCAGGAAAATAGAGTATGTGATGAACACGAGTAGCAGGTCATCACTGGGATAACACGAATATCCGGCAGCATACGTCGTGAAACCCACTGTACCACTATATAACGTGCGGCACATGCCAGGACATGCGCCACTGGTGGTTAACAGTTTACACCAGGCACATCGAGAATGTACTTTCAAAACCTTATATCGACAACTTCGAACAGTTCATGCATGTCGCAAAAGAGCTGCACTGACATCGGCCGCGTAATCGATTAGTGAAAAATCCTCATGGAAGCAAGGTTTATTCATGGTTCAAGCATATACTTAGGCATTCTGCGTGTCACTCAACGGCTGTATGCCACAGAACCGTGGCATGGTTTCAAATTGCTTTGGAAAACGACTCCAAAGAAGCGTCGTGTCCCGTGGCCACTCTAATTGTGCCTCTTGTGTTGGCTATCCGTTTTCATAACACTGTGATAAGCATTAATTATATGTGCTATCGGCGTCGAATGAAACTCGAACAGCGGAAAGCGTGACCCGGCATTAGCAACGGTATACATAGCACACGCCATCCTTCCATCAGTGTTTCATCATCATCATCATCATCATCATCATCATCATCATCATCATCATCATCATCAGCCTGACTACGTCCACTGCAGGACAAAGGCCTCTCCCATGTTCCGCCAGTTAACCCGGTCCTGTGCTTGCTGCTGCCAATTTATACCCGTAAACTTCTTAATCTCATCTGCCCACCTAACCTTCTGTCTCCCCCTAACCCGCTTCCCTTCTCTGGGAATCCAGTTAGTTACCCTTAATGACCAGCGGTTATCCTGTCTACGCGCTACATGCCCGGCCCATGTCCATTTCCTCTTTTTTATTTCAACCATGATATCCTGAACCCCCGTTTGTCCCCTAATCCACTCTGATCATCAGTGTTTAAAGAGGCGAAAATCCCGTTTGTGGCTTCACTGCGAGATCCTGTCATAATGCCGCATTGTCGCAAAATAAAAATAAAAAGGAGAAAGCTAAACTACAGCACTTAACGGCGAGTGCTGAAGCACAGTTTGCCAAAATTGTCGTCGGCGCCTAATGAAACACGAGCACATATAGCACGTGCTGTATAGCTTGCTATCTGCGGTTTTCCGCTCGTTAATTCACCGCAATTGTGACCTTGATCGCACCGAGATATAGCGAACCAAATGTGCGTGCCAATCAGCGGTGAGGACTAAACGGTGCGCACCGCATGTATACCGTTGATAATGCTTCGGTCAGCTGCTCCGCAGTTCGCGTTTCATTCGACGCCAATTGTGCCCCTCCGACTCAGCTAGCACTGCATAGTCAGATGTTGCTCGAATATGCCGAGAACGCAGTCAAACGCATAGTCATGCATATATTCCTGCATACAAAATGCGTAGTCAAACGTTGCTCGCATGGACCGAGACCATTGTCCTGCCGCGGTGGTCTAGTGGATAAGGTACTCGGCTGCTGACCCGCAGGTCGCGGGTTCGAATCCCGGCTGCGGCGGCTGCATTTCCGATTGAGGCGCAAATGTTGTAGGTCCGTGTGCTCATATTTGGGTGCACGTTAAAAAACCCCAGGTGCTCACAATTTTCGGAGCCCTCCGCTATGGCGTCTCTCATATTCATATGGTGGTTTTGGGACGTTAAACCCCACATATCATCGTCATGGTCAAACGCATAGTCATGAATAGAAAATGCAACGTCAAACATTGCTCAAATATACCGAGAACATGGTCAAACACGTCGTCATGCGTATAGAAAATGCGTAGAAAAGCTACTTATATCACACAGACTATTGCACCGCAGCGTGCACCTCGTCGCGAAGCAAGTGACGTCTTTGAGTGACGTTGCGAAGCAAGTAATGTTGATTGATATGTGGGGTTTAACGTCCCAAAACCACCATATGATTACGAGAGACGCCGCATAGTGGAGGGCTTCAGAAATGTCGACTGCCTGGGGTTCTTTATCGTGCCATCAAATTTGAGCACACGTGCCTACAACGTTTCCGCCTCCATCGGAAATGCAGCCGCTGCAGCCGGGATTCGATCCCGCGACCTGCGGGTCAGCGGCCGAGTACCTTAGCCACTAGACCACCGCGGCGAGGCAAGCAACGTTAGCACTCGCACTACGACGTAGTGCTAGTTAAGGGTAGTTACATCATCCAGTGAGCTATCTTTTACGCGCCGGTGTAGTCGGCGTGCCTGGCAAGCCTAAGGCTTCAGCGGAAGTACTCAATTTACGCGTTCAAGTAGATACACACCTATATAGTGACGTTGAGATCAAAGCAGAATATGCCGCATAGGCTGCTGCTACTCGCTGAATGCTTCGCGTAAAATTATTCGTACAGTGTATTGCGTAAGAATTGTCTCTTCTCTTTCCTTGTTTCTTTCTTAATTACTTTTTTTTCTTTTTTTGGTTGCACTTCTGTTAGTTCGGGCACCTTTGTGATTGCGTTGCGCCAAGTTTTACAACAAAGAACCCGAATTGCAAGAAATAAATACTATCGACTGAGCATAAAAAAATTCGGCTTTCGCTTATGTGCTTTTGTGCGAGTGCGGTGAGGAATCCTGTGTTGTTGTTTTTTTTTTGTTTACCTGGATGCCCATAGTGTATGCAGGATGCCCCATCATGGTAGGGGGAAAAGTTACCTTGTAAAAGTGTGGGACGTTAAACCCCACAAATCAATCAATCAACCTTGTAAAAGTGAGGGGCAGATATTGCGCCTCCTGCCTCTCAGAGGAGTAGAACCAGCGACCGCTCCCACTAAAGCCCCTATAGCCCCCACTGCTGCACTACCCCCCTGCCGTGCGTACACTACTGTAGATACGTGAAAAGACACAGAACAAGTCTCGAGCGCCCTTTGACTCTCTGACCTTTTATTCTCGTTAATACAGGAAAAATTCCAATGATATATCACCTTGCCCTGCAGTATACGTAGTCCTAATATTGCAGATCCGAGCTTGTCAAGTTAGCTCAGTTCGTAGGGCCCCCTTCTAGAAAGGCGTTGGTTCGAAGTTTGAATTCTAGACAAGGACAAACTTTTTCATCTTCACGGAGCTTCGTTTTGATCGCAACCGATATTTTCGTGGTAGAAGCGGGTAACATAAATCAAAGAGTGGTCCTAAGCGCAGGAAGACGAAGCCCCAGAGACAGAAAGCAAGAAGAAATGCGTGGGAGGTTAACAAGACGACTGTCCGATTTTATATCCGACAGTGGGCATAAGGGAATGGGGACTAAAGAGAGAAGATCAGTGCACGTACAAAGAAGTGTAGTCAGTTCGTCACAGAGGCTGGCGGAGATTCTCTGATCTATAAGTGAGTGATCTGACCTATAGATCTGACCTATATGATTCTCTGACCTATAGGTCAGAGTCGCATGTCTGAACGCTCAAGGCTTGAGCGTTCAGACATGCGACTGGGAAATAGTGGTCTTTGAGAAGGCCGTGCGCGATCCGCGCGGTGAGTACTTAAGCGCTGGAAATTGGTTTCTCGTCGTTATGAGGCCTAACTTCACACTTCGGAGTTCTAAAAGTACAGTACTTAGCTTAGTTTTCTGCATCCGTGCTCGACTCGGATGCTGGCTAGAGAACGCTGCCAGTGACCATTTCTCAGTCGTTGTAACCCAAGTAATCCTTCCATACGTCCCACATCTCCGTCCCGCGCATGCGCTTTTCGTACACTTCTCGAAGACGCTTCTCTTGTTCGGGCTTCAGGTAGCTCTTCCAGTCACCAACCTCACCCTTGCGGAAGAAGTTGGCTAAGGCCACCATCTCTTCTTTCTCTGGCGTCTCTGTACATTTGGCAGGGTCGTTACCATCTGAAGCTTTTCCGGTTCCCTTCTTTTCATCTGTTGTTTCGTTACCTTTGCCATCGTGACCATCGTGATTGGTAAGCTTATGGTGGACGTCACCTTCTATCTTGACGCCCGACTTGAGGTTGACGAAAGAGATGCGCTCTAACAAGCCGTTCAGAAGCGCCTTGTTCGTGCGTAACTTCTGCCAGATGGACTCGTCGATGAACTTGGCTAATGCGAGCACCGTCTTCTTGGGGTCGCTCTTGAAGCGCTCGTAGTAGAAGAAGAAGACGTTCGGGTCGTTCCTGTGGGCGTACCAGGAGAGGACGTGCTCGAAGTAGTGGCCGAACAGGACGTGGCCGTCCATGAAGTCTTCGAAGAACTCATCGAACGTCGTGTCCTCACGCATCCCCAGGTTGACCCGGTCTCCCATGCAGTGGTGGTAGAAGGAGACGACGCAGTCGAACGGGTTACGCACGATGGTGACGTACTTCGCTTTGGGATGGTACGGTGACATGGTGAAGGTGAGGTGGTGCTTGATGACTCGGGGCGACGGGGTGGCTTCAACGACTTTTCGACCCACCTGCGTAGATAAGAGATATACGTGTTGAATAATAATCCAATATTTACCTGCCAAGATTAGGCCCACCGCGGTGGTATAAAGTGTCTAAGGTACTCGGCTGCTGACCCGCAGGGCGCGGGACCGAATGCCGGCAGCGGCGGCTGCATTTTCGATGGAGGCGAAAATGCTGCAGGCTCGTGTGCTCGGATTTGGGTGCATCTTAGAGATCCCCAGGTGGTCGAAATTTCCGGATACCTCCACTGCGACATCTCTCATGATAAAGTTGTGGTTTTGGGATGTTAAACCCCACGTATAAATCAATCAAACCTACCGAGATGACGTTATTACGAGCCACTCGAAAGACTGAAAGAAAAAGAATGAAATCAGTTTTTTCTATTGTATTCCTATTTTTTCTTATTTGTGTTTTTATCCAGTACATTACTGTCATGATGCTGGGATATTCCGCTTTAGCCTACCTTCCCATATTCTGCCAAATATAAATAAAAAAGATTGTTTGTGCTGCAGTGTCGCCTTAGGAAAATGCGTAAAGAACCGTGCGACTTCATCGCTAGCATATGCGAAGATGCGTTTAGTCACAGTACAAGATGCACAGGCGTTTGACTGACATACTCGTCTACGTAGCTGAAACTCTTCTGAACACATATTGACACAAGCTTCATTAACGCAACTCTCATAATCATGTTTGTATGAAGTCATTACACGTTTCTTATCGGCGGGAATCACGTTCCAATTATGGCACCCAAGGATCGCCTTAAATCGACCATCAAAGGCTCACCAGTTCAAGGAATGGCGAATGCTTGGTTATGATGTCTGAGAACGTCGGTATTAGCGACTGCTTGTCGTTGTCCAGGTTCAGTAGGAACCATAGGGTGTACTGGGTCCAGGTGGCTCCCGTCTTCGGGTAAGTCGCCAGGAAGATGTCGTCGGGGCGCGCCTCGTACAACAGGGCGTCTCTGAGCACGTCCCTACGAAATGACCTCGGAGGCACGAGGACTCCATCGACGAGGTCTAAGACCAAGGTGCGAGCTACCGGTTCGCCTTCTCCGGAATCCTTCGCCATGCTCGGTTGTCTACCTGACGAGGAAAAGGTCTTACGTTATTGCTGGCTCAGACAGGCACGGAATCGCTCGACTCACCCGAAACTTCGACTTGAGTACGGCGGGCTGTAATATGGTGACGCTGAATATGGGGAGGAGGAGGCAAAATTTGCTGGTCTGTCAGTGCGCAGAAACCACAATGAACGAATGTTTGCATACGCTAGCTACTGCCAGCTACAACTCACAGGGAAACGATATTGTCGCCACAAACATAAATGAAATCACCGAACTGACCCGTGAAAGCTCGAACATAAGGAAATGGTCATGCTACATTCACGAAAAACCTCGTCCCGGGTTCCGATGTCGATTTTGAAGTTTCCATCCGACCCAGCCTTCAGTGGCGAAGAGCGAGCACTCTGTGCTTACACGGTCTAAACCGACTGAGATGCAGTGAACTCAGCGGCACGCGTCATTTTATACGGTGCCATTCAGGGTCATCGGAGCGTCTCTATTTATCTCTACGTCGTCCTGACGACTCACTGCCTCGTCATTAACTTCAATACATTCTCGAAAGCTTTTCAAGCATTACCTTAGAACGCTCCACGTGAAGCTGATAAGTATTCCACTGGGGAAGAGAGCTGTACTGGAACTCTTGGCTAAGAGAAACACTTCTACAATCGCGTTTTCTTTCACGCATTTTTTATAGTTGTTTGTTTGTTACTCCGTTGCAGTATGGCTGCTGCGCTACGGTTGGGTGCCCCCTTTTTTGTTTCCAAATAGAGTCACGAATGCGTACACCGGTGACCGTTACGAGCTTCGACAATCTTTTGCGTGAATGTAGGAACCACTCACAGGACTATACTCGGATGAAACTGTTTTTTTTTAGTTTAAGTCATGGTGCGCGGTAAGTGAACGACGCGAAGCGAGCGCTTGGCGGAGAGGGACCGATTATGTTCTCGTTTGCGGCGTGCCGATAGATGGCGCGCTGGTCTGAGGACCGTGGCGGGCTGCTGGCCGATTTTTCAAACCACATGAGCGACGCTTTACAAATCTTGGCAAAACCGGGTAATCGTGCGGTATCAAGCACGCGGCACGCACCGAGCGGCGCTGCGAAAGAGAGGGTGATAAGGGAGGAGGTCGACTATGCGGCGAGGGTGTTGTGGCGACAATAAATGAGCATCACTACTTTCCTTCATCACGGGGCTTTCCTACACGGGGAAGGGGCGAGAGGAAGCCGGGGCATATAAAGCCCCTTTCCACCGGGGCAAAGTTTCTAGCGCCATCTCCCAGGCTCCTAGCGAAGCAGAAGATTATCGGGCAGCGGATTGTCCCGGCGTTCGCTCACCTAAAGTATTCCTGCACCGTAGTTTCGCCGAACACACCTACAAAGTGTGTTCGGCGAAAGTCTTTGGCCATTTGACTGACTATACTGTCTTTTCTTTTTTACATTCTCTCAGGAATCACGTGATTGATGAGAGAGTGTAAGGGGGGAGGCCGCAGCAGTGGTGACGAAAGTGTTTCTGTGCACTGTTATGCCATGACGTGATTGCTGAGACAGTGTGAGGGGAAGAGGCCACACCTGGCACCGTTCCATAGCTTGGACGGACGCGCGCAAGTACGGGACAGTAAAGGTATTCGCCTTAAAATAAGTCGAAGTCCTACCCAGACGACCGAAGCGCGGAAGCTAATCGCCTATTCAGAATTAAAAAAAAAGGACGATCCCGCTGTCACAGGAATCGGTATAACACGAAAGGGAAGCCTTCCTTCACATAATTAGTTCGTTGTTTATTGTACATCAGTAGCGAAATTCAGAATATAATGAAATGCAAATCGAACAGCAATCATATTTAATGTCACATGAATCGAATATTATTCGAATAGGCACCATTTTCATGACAGGCTTATACCTACGCAACAGTTTAATTGTAACGAGTATTCACAAACTTTCACAAGTAAGCATTAACGTGACACTTAACTTATAAATTACACTACAAGTATATAAACTAGGCAAGCGCACATACAAGCGGCTACAGCATCCGAAATATTACTCAATTTTAGGATGATCACTACAATTACTTCAATATTCAAGGTGGTACTTTTTCAACAGCCTTTAGGTGACACTGACACTAAGAAATGAAGTAATGTTTAATGAATGAACACCATGGATCTCATGATAGCGATAGTGCGTGGATCGAGGAGACATTCGCCTTGGCGACAGTGGAGTGTATAGAAGAAAGTTCCTGAATCCGGTGAGTAGTGAAGCTTCGATAGTTCCGTAAAAACTTGGACTGTGTGTACCTTCGTAATTGAGTAATGAAAAGAAGAATGTCATCCTTGGCTTTTCCAACTTATTTTTTCCTTTGACCATTACCCGTCCGACCTCATTATTGTTAAAGTAATCGAAAAATATTCCGTATTTCCAATATGCGCTGGCAGTTTTCAGCACCGAATCAAATGGAACGCTGCTTGATTCCTTATCCGACATTTTCAAATATTCGCACACCCTTACCAGGCACATGCCACCGCAGGCCGAGGAGTCTGGGTCTCGGTTTTCTGGTCATCCGTATTGACGGAACTTTTTCATGTGGTATTCTTTGGGATCTGCTCGTGTGTATTTTACCGACGTCATTTCCGTGACAGAAATGACGTCAGCATAGTCTCGGTGGTCTATGGCATAAAACACTTCGATGTTGAAATAGCCTTCACTCGTGCGACCTACTACGTTTACCGCCTATCGGTGCATGCTTTTGTTGAACCGCCTTTAAGGAGGAAATGTCCGGACTTCTAAAGGTTGCTTCCGACGGTGTAAACAAATCGCATTCGAGTTTGCGGAAACGGGAAGCGACGAAAAGAGCAACGAGTGTGAGGCCAAGTCTGTTTTCGTTTAAAAAAATGCTAGAATCGTGTAATAACATATGTTGGGGTTTCAAGTCCCGAAGCCGCGATATGATTATGCGAGGCGCCGTAGTCATCTAGTAACGTTGACGAAATGGAGGGCTCGGGAAATTTCAGTCACCAGGGTTTCTCTAACGCTTGCCTAAATGTGTTCACATGGGCTTCTCAAGCAATTAGCCTTCATCCAGATGGGGCCACCGCAGCCGGAATTCTTTTCCACTACCTTCGGGTTGACGGCCAGCGCTGAAAAGAAGTGAGATAGATCGTGGTAGAGAATGGGGTATTCAGCTCTATCTAGGGCACGAACCTCATACTCACCTCCGCCGGTGGGCTGCGTTCACGCAATTTAGTCCCACAAGGGCCGGGGCAGTGAAGAAAGCAAAAAAAAAAAATGAGGCTGTACGCATAAACAGCTAGCATTACAATCTGAAAAAAAAAACATTTTTCGTATCTCATGTATGCGTCCTTTCTGAACATATTTTGGCGCGCAGGATTCAAACACCATGTTTATACCGATCGCGAAAAGGATAAAAATCTGGACGCCGATCTCGAGATATACTTTTTGTTTCACAGTCTTGAACGCATGGTCACTGCATGAGGTACCTCCCGAAAGCGATGCTTTAGACCAGTTATAATTTATTTAAAAAAATGGCAGATCCCACGTACAGTGGGAGTCGATGATATATGAAACACGGATGGTAAATGTTGATATGTCAAAAGTAGTTCATGACGTTCATGGCATGTCATGATTTTCATGTTGTGACTAATCAAATATGTTTTTCATACAGTCATGTTACGTCATACCAAGTTTGATATTGATACCATTATCGAAACGGCCAAGAGAGCTTAAAGTCGCAGGTGGCTAGACAGACAGACAGACAGACAGACAGACAGACAGACAGACAGACAGACAGACAGACAGACAGAGAGACAGACGGACGGACGGACGGACGGACAGACAGACAGACAGACAGACGGACGGACGGACAGACAGACAGACAGACAGACAGACGGACGGACGGACGGACGGACGGACGGACAGACAGACAGACAGACAGACAGACAGACAGACAGACAGACGGACGGACGGACGGACGGACGGACGGACGGACGGACGGACGGATAGATAGATAGATAGATAGATAGATAGATAGATAGATAGATAGATAGATAGATAGATAGATAGATAGATAGATAGATAGATAGATAGATAGATAGATAGATAGATAGATCGCCGAAGTTCGCTAAGAAATGCTTTGCATTTAAAAATCTGGCATGTGGAAAGAAGACAGGCCATGTTTGGGCGCTCCGGGCCGCAAGCGGGAGGTTCCCGAGCCACGTGTTTGAGACCCCTGAAATATAGGGAATCCTGATGTGGGTGGGAACTCGTGTCAAACCACGCAGATAGAGTCAACGAAAACGAGGACTTCACAAATGCGGTAGTTTTCTCAACTGTTATAAACTGCAGAACATAAACTTAGTCAACGCACATTTCTCCCGCACACGACCGTTCGCGGGAAATGTATACGAACGCGAAAAAAAACAACGGAGTTACAGCCCTCGCAGTTAAGTTATTAGCAGAAAACCGGGCATATATCTACGCAAGCCCTCTCGGAGGTGATGTGCAAGCAGCAAGAGAGGAGAAGGTAATGGTAGAGAAGGAATGGTATGGATGTCAACCATTCCAGGATAACCGGTTTGCTGTCTTACACATGTGGAAGGGAGATTGAAAGAATGAGACGAAAGAGCAGCACAGTTCAAGTGATTATGGCAAGGTGAAGTGTGTACGAAAAGTCATTGCTTGCGATGTTGCCGCATTATCTCTTCTTTCATCGATGTTTATCCGACTATGGAAATAAGGAATGTAGGCATGGAGACAGGATTAAAAGGGATCACGGTGCTCGTTTTTTTCTTTCTCTCTAAATCGGCTAGAACCTCATTTTAATCCCTAGCAACTAAGATTGGCTGACAATGCACATGGTTCTCGATAGTTACTTGAAGATTGATTGATTGATTTATTGATTGATTGATATGTGGACTTCAACGACTCAAAACCACCATATGATTATGAAAGACGCTGTATGGAGGGCTCCAGAAATTTTGACCTCCTGGGGTTTTTAACGTGCACCCAAATCTAAGCACATGGACCTACAACATTTCCGCCTCCATCGGAAAGAAATGCAGCCGCCGAAGCCGGTATTCGATCCCGCGACCTGCGCGTCAGCCGAGTACATTAGCCACTAAACCACTATGACGGGGCTATTTGAAGGTCCTGTCGTCACATTTTGTTTGGTTGCATGAGAACATTCAAGTGACGTTTCATTGAACAATATGGCACATGCATAACGTCCCTCATTGTTAAGAACTGCGCTTGGAATATGAATATAGTATTCTAAAAACATAAAATTCAACTCAAAGTTCTGTTAAGATCCTTTATTTGCACGAGCGCTGGCATCTTTGTAACCCAGGTAATCCTTTCAAGCGTCCCACGTCTCTGTTCCGCGCATGCGCTTTTCATACACCGCCCGAAGGCCTTTGTCTTGTTCCGGATTCAGGTAGCGTTTACAGTCTCCCACCTCACCCTTGCGGAAAAAGTTGGCAAAGGCCACCATTGCTTCTTCCTCGGGCGTCTCCGTGTTTCTGGCAGGGTCGTCTGCGTCATCGAAACTTCTGTGTGGTAGACTCTTGCGGGTTCTTTTCTCGTCAATTTCTTTTGCATCACCTTTTTCCTCGTGATGGTTGCGATCGATCAACGTATGATGGATGTCAACATCTATCTTGACGTCCGACTTGAGGTTGGCAAAAGAGATGCGTTCCAGCAAAACTTTCAAGGGTGCCTTATTGGCGCGCAACTTCTGCCAGGCGGACGCGTCGACTAACTTGGCCAGCGTGAGCACCTTCTTCTTGGGGTCGCTCTTGAAGTTGACTTGAGGTTGACGAAAGAGATGCGCTTTAACCAGCCGTTCAGAAGCGCCTTGTTCGTACGTAACTTCTGCCAGATGGACTCGTCGATGAACTTGGCTAATGCGAGCACCGTCTTCTTGGGGTCGCTCTTGAAGCGCTCGTAGTAGAAGAAGAAGATGTTAGGGTCGTTCCTGCGGGTGTACCAGGGGAGGACGTGCTCGAAGTAGTGGCCGAACGGGACGTAGCCGTCCATGAAGTCTTCGAAGAACTCGTCGAACGTCGTGTCCGCGCGCATCCACAGGTTGACCCGGTCTCCCATGCAGTGGTGGTAGAAGGATACGACGCAGTCGAAAGGTTTGCGTACCATGATGACGTACTTGGCTTTTGGATGGTACGGCGTCATCGTGGAACTGAAGTGGGTGTTGATCACACGGGGGGCTGGGGTGGCCTCGATATCCTTGCGACCCACCTGCGAAAAAAACAGTCGAGAAAAGCAGGATTCACTAACGATTACAATAGAACAATTTGCCACGTTTTACGAAGAACCGGGCTAGCAGATCATACGTTTAGCAAAACTTGATTTGTGCAGTGAGTTAAATTACCTTCGTACAGCCTATGACTTATATATGTATTAATTGGGTAGCCAACCAGATGTCTTTCTGGTTAACCTCCCTGCCTCTTTTCCTTTTGCTCCTTCCTTCCTTCCCTCCTTCCTTTGTTCCTTCGCTCCTTCCTTCCTTCCTTACTTCCTTCCAATTCCTTCCTTACTTCCTTCCTTTCTTTTTTCGCTTCTTCCTTTCTTCCTTCCTTCCTTCCTTCCTTTGTTCCTTCGCTTCTTCCTTCCTTCCTTGCTTTCTTCCTTCCTTCCTTCTTTCGTTCGTTCGTTCCTTCCTTTGTTCCTTCGCTTCTTCTTTCCTTCCTTTCTTCCTTCCTTCCTTCCCTCTTTCGTTTGTTCCCTCCTTCCTTCCTTCGTTCCTTCCCTCTTTCGTTCCTTCCTTCCTTCCTTCCTTCCTTCCTTCCTTCCTTCCTTCCTTCCTTCCTTCCTTCCTTCCTTCCTTCCTTCCTTCCTGCGATGAAAGCACAACGCGTGCTAAATCACGAGCCATCTGTTGATTCCCCACATGAGCATGGGTTACGACGCCGTGCAGGCAAGTGTGCTGGACCAGAGGCGCACATCCCAACTCGGGCGAAAGACTATTGGTGTCAGAAATGATGTAGCGCAGGAAACATGAATACACAAGACACGAGTGATGACATACGAGCGGGGTGACGCCCCGCGCACTTTGGCCTTTTGCGCCATCTCCTGGGTGACAGCGAACAAACATCGTCCACAGTGAAGCACCGCAGTGACTTATACACCACCAGAAGTAAATTATGTGTACAGATAACTTAGCGTTAGTGGTCTACAGACCATGTATACCTAAACGGCTGAGTAACTTGACGCGTTGCATTACGGAGCGAAGGGTCGTATACCTCTGAATCCCCGGCTGCGCACTTCGGAAGTATCTTGTGAACTATTTTTATCTGTGCGTTTTATATATGCACATATATAGAACGGCACGCCGGTGGTGGTACAAACGCTGAAAAACCGCCGAGAGCGTCCATAAGATTGCTATCGCAATAAAGAATTACTGGCTTTCCCGAAAGCTGAATGGGGCATATAAAGGGCAAGTTTCACCACTGCACTGCTTCCCCGGTTGTTCATGTCCCCCTCCTCGAAAAGAAAAGAAGCTGTACAGCTGATACAAGTATGAAAATGGGCAAATGACGTCCTTGTCACTGCCGCTTGCCTGTGGTCCCCGGCTTCATGGGTGTGAAGGAAGAAAGCCATCCGTTCTCTGAAAAGAATCTCGGGGGGCTGCAGCTTTCATAACCGCTAAAAGACTTGCATGACCGCAATTTCGCTCTTTAAGCGATGAAGGGACAATAGTAATGGTAAACACTCTAAGAAAAATAAAAGTGTACGCGTGAATCCTTTCGGAGGGTCTTGGCTTGCCACTTATATGACTCTCTTTGAAGAGGCATATAAACTCTTTTCTGAGTCACAAGAGTGCCAAGAGAATGCACAATGACTCCCAAAAAAAAGTTGACGTGCCTCTTTTAAAAAAAGTCTTCCGCGTGGCCAGTCAGGACTTTTCAAAAGGAGTGTACAGAATGCAAAAGAGCGTTGTGCGCTGCAAATATCGTGGAAACAGTGTGAAGTGCAATTTATTTTGAAACGAATTCTGCTATTTTCGTTTGTACCGGCGACCTCAGAGCGCAATAAAAGACAAAGCTGTCCGAAAAGTCTACGCTTCTGTGGACTGCCTCTGGCACAGGTTGCTGCTGCGATACGAAGCCTCGAAACGTTCTAATATATCCTGTAGCCTCGGCTGTAAATTGAACCTGGCCCGGTCAGTACAACTTCTTCGTCGCATTCTTGTTCTGTCGGTTCCGGACGAACGCTTGAAACGATTTCCGAGTCTGATTGTTCTGCGCAGGCACTGACGCGCGCGTAACTCGTTTTCGTATCCCGCACAGTCGCCTTCCATCGGCGGCGCTGTACGCGCACAAGTGATGTTTCACCGCCGCTGACGAATGGGAAATTTGGCGGTGGCACGCAACGCCTACGTCAGCGATGCAGAGCGCAAAACGTCATCGCATCGATCTCGAAAATGAGCCTGGGTCCTCAAATAAAGTTCAATCGGTAGAAATAGCATTCTTCGAAAATTCGTTTTGGGGAAACACTTTTGTGCGGAATGTACAGGAAATCCTCCGGGGATTTCGCTTGAGAGTTCGTTATTTTAGAATATTCGTTAAATTGACGTTAGCACAAATGAGAGTTCACTCTATATATTCTATACTCGAATGGCCCACGTTGGGCCCTTGGTGCGGCACGTTGTCAAGTCGTCCTTCTTCACTTTCCTCGCATATGTATAACAATTATATCAGTATATTTAAAACATCAACGTTCCCTATACCTTCATTGACTTCATTATCTGCTAGTATTTAATTATATTGTACTTGTGTGTGCGCGCGCGCATGTGTGTGTGTGTGTGTGTGTGTGTGTGTGTGTGTGTGTGTGTGTGTGTGTGTGTTCGTGCGAGTGCGTTCGTGCGAGTGCGTGCACGTGTGCTAGTTCCTAGTGGCTTGTGTTCAGGTCCTTCTATATGTTGCTGTCCTTATATCAACACTGTGACCAAGTGCACCTGTAGCGTCCTGAAATGCAATAAGCTTTCTCTAAACACATCGAAATTCTTTTTCGGGAGGAACAGCAATGGCTTTGGGCGAAGCCGGCATTTCCAGGGGCGGAGCACCTTATAGGGTCTATATAGGCTTGTCTGTTGTGCGTTGTCCGGCACAGAAAGGGCAAGGTATGCCCACTATGTGCCATGACGATGAAGACTGTGCGAGTTAGCACGTGCAGGGTACCCGATGACGATGACGCTGCCATCACGGCACAGTGCGTGCAAGGTACCAACTCTACGTCATGACAATGACGCTGGTGAAGATGAAGAATAAGTGCCTTACAGACCAGACGTTCTGTTCCGCCATGGATAAAAAACTCCCAAGCATTTCCCCGAGGGTGAACACGGTTAAGTGCGAATACACGGGGTGATGCTATGAGGGGTATTTATTAATTCGCACTATTACATTTATTAATCACACTATGGTGCCTTTATGGTGTAATGGTTCCTGGGAATCGCAATTTGATCACACGGGGGAGTTTACGTTAACTCACTGGCGAATGCCAACGGATTTCAACTTTACTCCCCCTCACGACCCGCTCTCGACGGGAGACTGAGAGAGAAGGTGGGCGTGCGAGAGAGAGGGGTGCGCGCGCAGCTGCAGCGAGCGAGGAGAGCGGAGGAGCGAGCGAAGGAGAGGGGGTATAAGGCGCGTTACTGACACCGAT
The DNA here is from genome assembly GCF_043290135.1 of Rhipicephalus microplus. NCBI lineage: Eukaryota > Metazoa > Arthropoda > Arachnida > Ixodida > Ixodidae > Rhipicephalus > Rhipicephalus microplus. The sequence goes on from NC_134705.1 coordinate 189,767,540, forward strand.
ATCAGCGTCGCGTCCGTGGCTTATTCGGTAGAGCGTCGCGCTGCGGCCCGCCAAGTCCTCTTTCTTTTAAAGATATAGAGAAGACTGCGGACGCCGCCGACGGCGGTGGATGGTTTGGGGTCGCTTATAAAGTGTATTCACTCTTAAAAAGAACGTGAAAGCGACCTCGCCCGCGAAATCCAACGCGGCAACGTCGACAACAAGGTGCTACTCCGGAGACGAAAGCGCGGCATGCAGTGGCTCAGCATGTATACGCTGACAAGAAGCAGCGAAAACCGCAGCGCCGCCAACAAGCTTCTACTGCGGAGTTGAGGACGTGGAAAGCGGTAGCTCAACGGCAAAAAACATTGTATATACGCTCTACACACGTGTTGTCACTGATTTACGTGTACGAGTGGGCAATGTCACGGGTGATTTACGGTATAAGAACGATCCCCAATTATTCACAAACTCGCCATAACTCACTTCGTGGAGACTTGGTTCGGTTTGGAAAAAAAAAGCTTTATTTTTTAAGTCCGAAGGCGTGCGCCCTAACACAAGCGAGAGCCGCTCCCACGACGGGGCAGTAAGGTCGAGACCTGCGTAGTTTTTTGTGTTTTTTAAGTGTGAATACACTTTATAAGCGACCCCAAACCATCCACCGCCGTCGGCGGCGTCCGCAGTCTTCTCTCTATCTTTAAAAGAAAGAGGACTTGGCGGGCCGCAGCGCGACGCTCTACCGAATAAGCCACGGACGCGACGCTGATATCGGTGTCGCTCCTCCGCTCTCCTCGCTCGCTGCAGCTGCGCGCGCACCCCTCTCTCTCGCGCGCCCGCCTTCTCTCTCAGTCTCCCGTCGAGAGCGGGTCGTGAGGGGGAGTAAAGTTAAAATCCGTTGGCATTCGCCAGTGAGTTAACGTAAACTCCCCCGTGTGATCAAATTGCGATTCCCAGGAACCATTACACCATAAAGGCACCATAGTGTGATTAATAAGTATAATAGTGCGAATTAATAAATACCCCTCATAGCATCACCCCGTGTATTCGCACTTAACCATGTTCACCCTCGAGGAAATGCTTGGGAGTTTTTTTTTTTTGCTTAGGTCGTAACCACAGACTTTCACATAGCATCGTTCTTCTGTTTTTTGAAATGTCTTTTGTTTCCTTTTTTTCTCAGTTTATTATGTTCTGCGCAGGTAACTGGGCTTTCATTCTAGAATATAATGCGTGTTAACATAAGATATGTTTATAAAAGTTTTGTCTTAGAGAAGCCTTGCTTGCACAGGTGGACAAGCCTCGCTTACACATATCCCGGCTTTCCCTCGACGGGCACACCGCCCTTTAGGAAATTCGCCCGGGCGGTGGCACCGGATTTCCCTCAAGGTATGACTGCGAGACACTTTATGGTTGTAGACGTATATATATATAATCGTCTACAATCATAAAGTTTCCTCGAAGAGTTCTTTCATATCGAGGCAAGGCTTACCAGTTCTAGGAAGGGGCAACACCTGGTCAAGAGGTCGGCGAACGTTGGCACGTCCGGCAACTTGCCGTTGTCCAGGTTCAGTAGGAACCGCAGGGTGTACTGGGTCCAGGTCGTTCCGCTCTTCGGATACGTCGCCAAAATGATGTCGCCGGGGCGCCTCGTACAACAGGGCGCCTCCGAGCACGTCCCGGCGTATAGACGTCGGTGGTACGAGCACGCCATCCAGGAAGTCTAGTGCCAACGTGCGAGCGACTGGTTGGCCTTCTCCGGAATCCTTTGCCATGCTTTGTCACGCACCTGACACGTGGAAAAAGAAATGTCGCGCATTTCGCTTGCACAAATCAGCCACGAAATAATTCGACTTGCTCCTAAAGTTTATTTTTTATTTTATCGTATTTATTTGTAAATACTACAATCCCATGTAGGGGGTTATAGCGGGGTGGGAGCTAGGATCATGAGTATCGGAAGGTAAACGTGAACAAAAAAAATGGAAGCAAAATACATTTCTCGGAATTGAAAGTAAAAAAAAAACAGATTCTGATAGAATATTGGAGGGAACATGATCAATCATGGAAACAAAATACAAGCTCCGCCGCAGTGTTTTAGTGGCTAAGGTACTCGGCTGCTGACCCACAGGTCGCGGAGTTCAATCCCGGCTGTGGCGGCTGCATTTTCGATGGAGGCGAAAATGCTGTAGGCTTGTGTGCTCGGATTTTGGTGCACGTTAAAGAAGCACAGGTGGTCGAAATTTCCGAATCCCTTCACTACGGCTTCTATCGTAATCATATGGTGGTTTTGGGACGTTAAACCCCGCAGATCAATCAATCAATCAACAAAATACAACTGAAGATATACAAAGCAATAAATACTCCAGAAACCAACCTCACATGGGAAGGTATTGAAAAAACATCGGCATTAATTCTACACAATTCCCCCCCCCCCCCAAAAAAAAAAATTGAGCATTTAGACATGAAGCAAATATTTGAAGTGATGGCTGTAAAACAACTTAGAAGTGTGGCGGTTTTGGCTAGTTGGTATGACGTGACGATAGTTATAGCGCGAAGCTACGTGGCATGGTTTACTGTCTCCTCGGTATGTTTCCGCGCTCTGCACAATAAACTCAGTTGGAAGTTGGCGTTCGTCTCCTTCTTATCCCTTTGTCGTCGTTCTGTTCTCGCGCTATAACTATCGTCGTGTAAAACAACGTCACTGGTTCGGTTGTTCCAATCTCTGACTGTCCTCGGGAAGAATGAATGCGCGAAACAGTTATTGCGTGCTTGCAATCGTTGTGACCTTTCAGCGCGAGGACTCGGCTATTACAGCGAAGTTGTATGCCGGTAGCTGCGGCTACAATTAATATTAATTGAAACGATCCGTATGCGATGTCTAATAATTCTGTATGTTTCCGTAAGAATACATATGTTTCCTATATATTTTCCATGTATTTCCGTAAGATTCTTACGGAAACATACGGAATTATCGGACTTCGCATACGGATCGTTTCAATAGGAAACCCAGCAATAAATGTAAGCTCCGCCTACAACCGTCGCCGTCCCGCCCATTGAACGTGCGCCGTCCAACCGCACTGGCTCGTTTCTAAGACGTCACGCACCTATTGCGTGACTTCCAAGTAGGATGTTTCGCGACATACGCGTGTTCACGTCATCTGGTTTTGGGTCGGAAAACGCGAACTTCCCGGAAAATTTCAACGAACGACTGACCTACAGTTACTAATGCCGAGTTGGGTTTACAAGGGGGGGAAAAAGTTACGTTTAAAACGAAAACCTCCTAATACGACCCTCCCGCGAATGTGAATGGGACATTCGGTGCTGTTCTGGGGGTATAGAGCCTGTATTTATACGCCCAGAGAGAAAGAGAGAGAGAGATAAAGATGCAAGGAAAGGCAGGGAGGTTATAACCAGACGCACATCCGGTTCGCTACCCTGCACTGAGGAAAGGATGAAGGGGAGAAAAGAGGTCGGTGCGCAAAAGCTATGAGGAAAAATCAATAATGATATCAGACGTTATCTCAAAGGGTATCCACGCGCTTGAAAGTTTTTTTTTAGGAGTTTTTGTTGGCCAGGAATGATACCACCAGCCGCAGCGCGACTCGCTACTCATGGAATCCTTCAGGTGTTTCCAATATGCTTCAAGCTAACGTCACCAATCACAAATGTTGGAAAATCGCGCTTACGTTAAACGGGGTGATATGGATATCAAAAGCTTTCAAACCGATATCAATTTGGTGAGGACACTTCGATAGGTTCAGCGATATATGAACACCGGGGACACAAGTTTCAGCTTTTATGCTTATACCCATCTGTGCGATGTATTATAGGCGTGTGACACCATCTTACCGAAACCTCGTTCGAAAATTTTGTTTATCGCCTTTAGAAGATTGCGATTTATTCCGGCATAAAAATTTTAAGCAATCAACTAACTTGGCTGGGCCCGCTTTCAGTGGCTGCTCGCTACTGAGTGATACGCCATCGTGTCACATCGTGGTCATCGGTGCGCGTCCCTCCCTGACAACTCACTTCCACGAGGCAAACCGGAAAACACGCTCCGGGACTTTAACTATGCTTGGCGTGACGCTGATAAAGATTAAGATGAAAGATAGATCCGTCAAAGAACTTTGAGTGAAGATTAGAAAACCCTTCTCTTCTATGAGCGCATTTCGATTCCTGACTTTTTCGTTGTTGTTCGCTCATTTGCGCGGTGGTTTCCCCGCTTCGGCTGGCTTCTCTTTGTAAGCGGACGCACGGGTGCGTCCGCAAACGATGGTTCTTAACTTTGATAAGTCGTCTTCGCGTGAATAAGACGCACGTCCTTGGGACTATAAACGCCTTGCAATCGCATCCGCGTAATGGTCAAGAGACCGAATGTAATAGATAGATTTAGTTTAGCGTCCACGGCTGCCGTATGGACGCAGCCTTCCATTGCGGATCGTCCGTATACGGCTGTTGTGGACGCGCTCCTACGAGTGTTTCCCGAGTTTCGTAAACATGCTTGCTCTTGAGGTAACCATCCATTGGGGTCCGACGAACTGCCAGAAGACATAGCAGGTACATCCCTTAGGCTTACGTATGTATTACGCTATAGAAGAAACTTATACGCGTAGCCAATCTAAACGCTTATTACCCATATCATTAGACAGATTTGTCTAAGAGGATGCATCTTTACGAAACACGAGCAGCTAAATCTGTCAAATGATAGGGGTAATAAGCGTTCAGATTGGCTACGCGTACAAGTTTCTTCTAGCGTAATACATACGTAAGCCTAAGGGATGTCCCTGCTATGTCTTCTGGCAGTTCGTCGGACCCCAATGGATGGTTACCTCAAGAGCATGCATGTTTAAGCAACTCGGGGAAACACTCGCAGAAGCACTTCTTCATCAAACGCTCGTTAACAGCCTTGAAACATACTCCGTCCAACTTTTAGAACGTTTGCATTAAGACACGATG
>NC_134705.1:189777468-189809968 GCF_043290135.1 Rhipicephalus microplus
GCGATAAGACGAAGTGGTATTTTGTTGTATTTTTCTGTGTCCCATGTGCCCTTGCGGTTACATTAATAATAATAATAATAATAATAATAATAATAATAATAATAATAATAATAATAATAATGACTTTATTTCGCATCAAAGATACATGATGCAGGAGACCTGCAGAAAAAGCTGGCGTGATGCCAGCTTGACAGGGCCGCAGGCCCCCCTTCCCCTTCCCCGAACACATCGCAGCAGCGGTAACACTTTCATAAAAACATTCGGGATCATACGCGTAAACTAAACAGGTCTATGACAAGAAAGAAATCATCACTGTACATGTGTGATAAAACGAAACGTCTAATGGTTAAACAACAACAACAAAAAAAAGCTATTTCAAAAGGTGCAAAAAATGTTGGCGTATTTGCCTTAAAAAAAGGAAGCATTTGCGTAATAACATCCGAGCGAAGCATACAAACATGTATACGACAAAAATTGATTGATTTGTGGGGCTTAACGTCCCAAAACCACCATATGATTATGAGAGACGCCGTAGTGGAGGGCTCCGGAAATTTTGACCAGCTGGGGTTCTTTAACGTGCACCCAAATCTGAGCCCACGGGCCTCGACATTTCCGCCTCCATCGGAAATGCAGCCGCCGCAGCCGGGATTTGAACCCGCGACCTGCGGGTCAGCAGCCGAGTACCTTAGCCGCTAGACCACCGCGGCGGGGCAACGACAAAAATGAGCAATCAACACTGTACAGGTGTAACATATTGGTACATATAATGCTATAAACAAATAATTTCGCAATGTGAAATACAGGCGCATTTGCCTTGCAAAACACAGAAAAAAAGCATCATAAAAAAGAAATATGCCTAATTTATTTCTTTGGCAACACCACCGGCCCCGCCGCGGTGGTCCAGTGGCTAAGGTACTCGGCTGCTGACCCGCAGGTCGCGGGTTCAAATCCCGGCTGCGGCGGCTGCATTTCCGATGGAGGCGGAAATGTCGAGGCCCGTGTGCTCAGATTTGGGTGCACGTTAAAGAACCCCAGGGGGTCAATATTTCCGGAGCCCTCCACTACGGCGTCTCTCATAATCAAATGGTGGTTTTGGGACGTTAAACCCCACAAATCAATCTTTGGCAACACCACAAATGCATACTCATTTCCTAAAACAGAAAAAACAAACAAGACACCAGGAAACATATCGTGAAAAAAAAGAAAAAAAACACAAAGCAGTATACAAAATACACGTCAACAAAAACAAAATACAAAGATACTTTTCGTAATCATTACTCATCGATGGGCCTGCACCGGCACTTTAACTGTTAGAATGATTAGATTAGTAAAAGCGTGCCACTGGGGCGTTGAGAGGGGCGGATCATCACTGCCAGATGTCGCGAGCGTTTCGAAGTTCATCTCACGATCAAGCACGCATGCTGTTCACCGTCGACAACGTCGTGGTCGTGTCGCTGTCAGACAAGTTGCTATCCGGCGGGGCAATGGATCTTTTCCTCCTGCAAAAGCCCGGTTTGATGGCCTCAGAGGCCAGCGACTGCTTCGACAGCAACGAAGCCTTCGGCAACGGCCTCTTCCAGAGGCGTTTCCTCACCCTCAGCGCCGTCGCACTCTTCGTGATGACCTGCCTTCACGACCTGGTGCCCGTGATCGCTTCGCAGGACGTGGACCACTGGTGCAAACGGCCGACCCGTTCCACAAACTTCTCTGTTCGCAGGTGGAAGAAAGAGGCGATACCCGTGGAATCCGACGGACGGCTAAGCCGCTGTCTCGCCTACAAGAGGCCCAGCAATCTCCTCCCGTTCCTCAGGAAGGAGGGCAGGGCGAAGGTGGCGTGTCGACAGTGGGACTTCGACGACAAGAAGGACGCCTCCATCGTTAGCGTCTGGAACGCCGTGTGCGACCGGCGGATCCCGCAGCTCGTCGTACCGATGGCGACGCAACAGGCGGGATCCGCTCTGTTCCTCCTCCTGTCCGGCGTTGCGCTCGACACCTTCGGCAGGGGTCGCGTCCAGATGGCGGCTGTCGTAGTTTCGACGGCTTCAGCGCTAGCCGGCTTCGCCGTCTCTAGCGACTACGCCCACTGCGCCATGACGCAGTTCGTCCTCTCCGGTTCCGTGACCGTCAGCGCCGCGGCAGCCATGCTCGTCTCCTTCGAGGTCTTGGTTCACAAACAGAGATCCAAGTGTGTAGTATACGCGGCGGCGCTCAGCTTCGCGCTCGCCGAGCTCTGGATTCTCGCCGTGAAAAACATGCGCGTCAACTGGGTCGTCAAGCAGGTGGCCCTTCTATCGCCCATGTATCTTCTAGTTGTCGCGACAACTTTGATGGGCGGGCTGGAGTCGCCGCGTTGGTTGATCGCCCAGGACGAGAACGTCAAAGCCGAGGAAGTGATTTGGGCCGCGGGCGAGATGAACGGCTTCGCCGTGGCGTCCGGCGCAGAGAACTTTATACACAGGATCCGGTACAGAGCGCGCTGCATCGCCGACTGCGATCTTTCGTACGCGTCCAACGGCGATCTTCGGCCACGTTCGCCCGTGGAGGCTGACCTTTCGATCAGGCAAACAGTATGGATCACATTCGCCGTCCACTTCTCCCTGGCCTTCGCCGTTCACGTCAACACCGTGACCTGGGTGGCTAGAAGCGAGTACACAGTCGTCGCCTGGTGGCTTCCGTCAATACTGGTCTACGTCGTCACTGCCCTGGGAAACGTTGCCGGACTCGTTGCCTACGCGTACATTCCCTTTCGCAAGATGTCGTTCACCGTACCGGCGGTCATTGCAGGCATCCACTACGTGGCCGTCGCCTTCAGCAACTTTGACACCCCGGTCGACCGCGGTCTTCTAGGGTTTGCCAGTGGTCTCGCCAACGTCGCCATCATCGTCGGCGCTTGCCGCGTCATGGAGAATGCTCCCACATCTGTGCGTGGCGTCGCCCTCTGTTGGTCACTCGCTGGTGGTCGAGCCGGCGCACTACTCGCTTGCATGACCCCACTGTTTCTAGGGTGCGGTAAAAGTGCGTTCGCGCTGTCAGCATTCCTTCTTACCACGTCTTCGATCCTGGCGGCACAAAGGTTTCCGTCCCACAACCTAAGAAGGCGAACCTGATAACCCCGAGCCAACGTTCAAGAATGACGTTTTGTCGTCGACGCAAGACGGCTCAGTGAACGTCGAGATCCTATGCACCGCAAGAATCGAGAGAATCAAAGCCACAAAGCGCCACGTTATGCTGAGGCGGCGCCCGCAGTTGTAGTCTTGCTCGGACATGGCCTCCGCGATAGCGTGCCTGACAATGTCGGAGGCCACGGTTCACGGAGGCCACGATAGGTGCTCGCCTTGGGGGAGGAAATGAACGTTCAACTTGTCGGACGGTCGCAGGTTGTCTCCTGTTGAAGGACCACCCATTTGCGTAGCCATGCATGGGAAGAGACGGTGCAGCTGTACGACTCTGTGCACCTTTTATCCCAGATCTGGACGGTCGTAAAGCTTACCGGGTGAAACTTGCGTGACATGCCGTTCACGCTTATTGGGATCGAAAGTATATACTCGTACCAGTGTATCACAGAAAATGGCCAAAATACTGGGAACAGTTTTATACAGTGACACACATTTGTTGATGTACGATTTTTTACTGCTAAACGCATCTTAACGCTTGCTTTCGCTAGTTTACCACTTTTACTGTCAGCGGTATTTTATTCTTGGAAGTAAAGATTGTTTATTGATTCCTTCGTGAATCAAACTTATGATTTGTTTTTTTTTGTTTTTTTGTTGCACATGAGTGAAAAAATAAGGTGCTTACATCCCAAGTTACCGTCATGACATTTGGCCACTAGTGGAAAGAAGCGGCACACAGAAGAAACACACGAGCGCGACGACATGGTCGGCACTTTCAATTGATTTATTTCAAGCACAAAGCGTAGTACATATGCAGGTGACGTGCACATGCGTACACATCGAGTCTTTCATATGTGTGTTGCTTTCACTATCGGCAAAACGTAATACAGTAAGTGGTAGCAACCAGGCCGAGAAGTTCTCGCCAGTAGGACCAGATAGAAGAATCCGTCCTCTTGTTACTTCTCCTTTTGCGGAGCATGTGCAGTGCAAAGAAACTAAGACAAGAGAAGACAGTGCAAATCTGTCGTTTATGTGCCCGCTCTTTTTTGTTTTTTTTTCGCTGCACATACTTATACGTTGTATAATGAGAAATAACAGACAGTGATGCCAAGGCAGTAATAGGGCATGTTACTAGAAGTATAATCATAAATATGAAGAAAGAACATTGGACGACAGGATAACTTGCCTCGGGAAGGGGCTGAACCAGTGACCCTCAAGTACGCATCCGATGCCTTATATACCAGCTAAGCTGCAGCGACAGTCATTCCACCATCCACTTCATGCGGTATATATGTGAACGTCAGTCAGCGCCGCCAACCTTCACGACGGCGAATCTAGAAAACTTATTCAGCCGGTCGGCGTGACAGTGTACGCCGTCACAGCACGAAATGACCAAAATGCTGGCCAGAATACAGTGCACGCCCTTCGACTCGCTTACTGTGCAAGAATGCGGGAATCCACGTCGGGGAGCATCTTTCTACTAGCACGAGGAGTAAGCGACGAGCAAGTCAGGCTGTTGTAGATTTATTTTCTCATATTGGTGTTCAAAACGGGATTGGTGAGGCGCCTTCTTCCCAAGGACATTGTTAAGGTCAGTTTTCCTTGTGTTTTTGTCCGTTTCTTCACGGTATACGTGAAACTGTTGGAGGTCATTTTTTCAATTGACAGCTTCGAAAACGTAGACAGGCGTTTCATGCAGTGATATTTGGCGCAGTCAAAGGCTCGTTTATTATTAGCAAAAGAAGCGATTAAGCAAAAGAGGCTTATCCACGCCATGGGAGGAAGTACAACCCAATGGTGCCGCGAGCATGTCTCCGCGGGCAAAAAAAAAAAAAAAGGCTCAGGGCGACACATCCCTGAGGAAAATGATACCTTGCGACTATATGCTGCGTGCTTTCACGATCAGTAACTACAGGGCCCGATCGCTAGAGCGAAGGCAAACTCCGCTCACGTTGGCTTCGAGAGGCACGGTTCGGGGTAGTAAGACCACGCGAACACAACACACCGATCTTAGGCCTAGCGTTCAGCAGGGGCAACGAAAGGTGAACGTTCGCCGCGGGTACAAGGCACCGTTGGCGAACTCGTCCGGGTGAGCTCCAAGAATAAAGGAGCCGACGAACAGGGAAAAATGAATAATTTCTCTTTAATTGACAATCGCACTAGTATGAACGCTGAAGCTTGAGCAACATTGGGGGGCGCTGCTGATGGGGTCGGTCGTTTGGGGTACCGGCTGACGCTGTTTCGAGTACCCAGTACCGTTAATGGCGAACAAACAGACAAATGGACAGACAGACAGACAGACAGACAGACAGACAGACAGACAGACAGACAGACAGACAGACAGAAAGACGGACAGACAGACAGACAGACAGACAGACAGACAGACAGACAGACAGACAGAAAGACGGACAGACAGACGGATGGACGGACAGACAGACGGACAGACGGACGGACGGACGGACAGACAGACGGATGGACGGACAGACAGACAGACAGACAGACAGACAGACAGACTCATCCTTCGCTGTTCCGAAAGATTCTTTCTACTCCCGCCGAGCGCGCAAAACGTCCCGGAAGACTCTGAGCGTGGCGCCACCGTCGAGATCCGGTACGAACCGGTGCCAGGTGAGACAGGGTCAACGTCACTCCCGCTACCTTAGCACCGTCGGGCCGCGGTGTAAGGAAGAGCCGTGCTAGGACATGAGAACGGCAGAAATAGGCGACAAAGGCCGCCAGATGGCGGTGGGCGAGCCTTGATTCCGACAACCAGTAATGCCAACTTGATGGTACAAACTGCGCAGAAAGAGGGCTAAGGGTCTCCTGGTTCCTTGTGTAATTAATTGCCCAAGATCTCTTCAAGGCGAAAGCCCATCCTCTTTTTTCCCTCTAAGTCTATATGTTTATTCATCCCCTGAGTAATATTAAAGCGACACTAAATAGCAAAACGAATTTTCGCGTATTACTAAATTACTATTACACAATCCAGAAAACCACCATTTCTACGGCATTTCTTGGTAAGTGGGAAAACGCGTGAAAAAAAAAAAAAACGCGGGCGGAGGCGCCACTTAAGGATTCCCGCACGAAAGATCGTGACGTCATGGATTTTGAAGGCGCCTACTGTGCCCTACGTACCATTTAATCGATAAAAAGTAAAGTGCATTGTCATATGTGGGTGCCATATATGCCTACGTAGAGTTTCTCGCAAATACCTAGAGGGAAGTGTGGCGCCACCGTCTATGCGAATTTTTAAGAGGCGATGTTGGAGCGCTGGGAACGACGGTATATGTGTCTGCGAGGCTTGTGTTGGCTGGTGTTCAGCGAGGCTTCGGCTCAAAAGCGAATACAAGTGCGGAAATGAAGTTTTACTAAAACAAAACGTTAATAGGCGGATGTCATTCACGCGTATTGTATTCTAAAATAAAAGTCCATTTACCTTGATGCCACAACCAAACGGCGAAAGAAACAGACGGCATAAAAGTGGCGGAGGAAACGCTTGCTTCTTGTCTGCCTGCCAAGTTTAGTGACCGTTGGTTACGTATTACGCTTCGTAAAATTGTACATCAACGTAGAAGCTTTTAGCGTTAAACAAAAGACGCTACTGTGCAATAAAAAAATATATAGCTTACTACGTGCTCTTTTAGTAAGAAATCAATCATTTTAACGGGAAGCCAGACGCTTCTTCAAGGCATAGAGTGTCCTAAAATTAACCAGAGGGGACTCTGGCGCTGCGATCGTTCAGCGACCATGGGAATGATTGGGTAGTACACACATTCGCCAAGCCTTCGTACTTGCGGGCGGCGAATCGTACTTGCGGCTTCGTTTATTGCTGTGTTTCGGTTTTGTTTTCAAAGAAAGATTGAACCCTTTTGAATTTCGTGACCGATTTGTAAAGGTAAGTTTAAAATAATAGGATGGTAAAGCGCAACTGCTGAACATTTGCTAATATTTGTTTTGTAGGAAAACAGTTCCAAGCCACACGAACACAAACGAAGCCAAAAGCAGGCCAGATATATGAATATTAGACAAATGTGTGTACTACCCATCATTCCTATGCTCGCTGAAGCGCCGTGCGTTGCAGCTTCCATAGACACTAGCGCCAGAGTTCTCTATAGTGTATATTAGGAAACACTATGATTCAAGGTATACAAATTCTAGTCAAGTACGAAGCTCTCGTATCCCGTCATTCCCTTGCATCCCGCAGCTCACTAGCGCCAGATTTCTCTCTAGGTTTGATTGTGAGAAACCCTATGTATACCTGGCATACGAAGTTTTGGAACATTTCATCGAGCCAATGTCACGGAAAAAAAATGCATTTTGAAAATTTTTTACTTCTCGCACGAAAGTTTTGGCGTGAAATTTAAAAGCTTAACTTCAACCTTGATTTTATCCGTTAATAATGAACTTACCGAATGTGAAACATATCGCATTAGGGTACTCAGGGCGCAGTTTGTCAAACTAACCAAGTCATTGTTCCTCCTTATTGTCCTTTTTAAAACTGATTCTCCTCCCCCCCCCCCCCCACCCTGACTACCATTTTAAACATGTGTATAATTCGCGCTCAACTCAGCGATTCTAGCACACAGACAAAAAGCTAAACAATGAAGCAAACGACAGAGATAACACACGCGTAATGTTTTTTAGGGGCGCTTCGTTCCACTTAAGTCGTATACCAACAGCTTTGCTGGAAAAAGCCGTGCGCCGCTGAGGTCGCCGTATCTCGACCGATAAAACGTCCCGTGCCCGCTAAGCACTGCTACAGGCAGCGGACGGAGGTAGGTCAAAGCACGCGCACTACTTAGAAGAGTGTCTTTTTTTTTTTTTTTGCCTTACTCGTCTTTGCATTGCCCATTTTTGTCACATAATTGTTTTTTTTTCGTCACATGCTTCACTGCCTATATGTTTACGCGCTTTGTACGATAAACTAAGTTGGTAGGTAGCGCTCGTTTTCTTGTCCCTTTGTCGTCGTTCTAAGCTCGCGATATAACAATAGTCACCCGCACTACGCTATAGAGATGTTATGTATCTGTTTGCGGCGCTGTATTGTATTTGCTTATTATGTATGTTGTAGAGCAGCTGCCACAGGAGCCAGTTCTTTCTTTCTTTCTTTCTTTTTTTCTTTCTTTCTTTCTTTCTTTCTTTCTTTCTTTCTTTCTTTGCTGTGATTTGTTGTTGTTGTCGTTGTTGTTGTTGTCGTTGTTGTTGTTGTTGTTGTTGTTGTTGTTGTTGTTGTTGTTGTTGTTGTTGTTGTTGTTTCTATGGCATCGCGCAATCCATGCTAACTGTTTCCTCCATCCGCTGCGGGAACAAAACCTTCATATGTTCCTGGCGGCGCAGCATTTTAGTCACCCCGGGCAACAAACGCGGTCATGTGCTCGTATCCCGACATCAACGAAATGTGGCAACGTGAAACGACAAAGATCACATCGCCATATCAGAAACGGCTTATCACCGACAAGCCCCTACGACCGAGCACGCTTTCGGATATTTTGCGAAACGTAGCGTGCAAATACACGTGTGAGCCGGCGCCGGCTTAGGCCTGCCTTAACGCCGCCACCGAAGTGTGCGACTCGTATCGAGCATCGTTTGGATAAGCAATATCGTCCTAGCGCCGAAGGACAGACGCAGAAGGAGAGGAGGAGCGCGCTCTCCTCCTCGCCCCGCTGGCGTTATATGCACGTTCGTGCGCGTTGCGACATTTCCCGCCAAGCGGCGTAAGAAATGTCTACTGAAAGGAAGTATACGTACACAGCTGCACGTGTCAAGGCTATCGGTGGTCAAAGACCCGTTACGTCACCAGTTGTCGCGCCCCACAGCTGGTGTCGCTGTCTTCTGCGATGAACTAACAAGGCGAACACGCCAGCTGCGTTCGGATGGTCACTCAGTCGCGTAGGGCACACACACACACAAAAAGAGGTCAGTGTTACATCGCACAGCCGTTGTACGGAGATACAATGTTTGTGTTCGTGCGCGGATTGTGACACTGTGTGCTAACTGGACATTCCCCCGGCAGGATCGCTTCAAAAACGCCCCTTTCCGATCGCCGAGAGCTTACCGAAAACGAGTGAGTTCGTTTGCATATTTATTGTTAACTGTATTAACACTTAAGCCATGTAAGAATCTTGACGCGCCCTGACGTGGCTTTCTATTTGTTGAAGTCGTTCTTAGCGTCACGGTCTAGTGAAGCAGACAGACAGTGAAGCCAAGGAAAGTATACATGGGGCATTATTTGTATTCTTTAGTGAGTTTTAGACCGCGAGCCCTTGCTGTGCGGTCGCTGGCATTGCGCATGCGTCGTAACGCGAGTCGTCGATCGCGGCCCGCCCGCAGAAAATCTGAAATTGCGGCCGCGTGTGCGGCCCGCAAGCGCTGGTTTCGAGGCTATACGGTGTCGCTGTGGTTGTGCGTTGCGGTTTGCAGGAGTGCAAACGCTATTTTAAAACTCGTATGTGGCGCCCGCTATGCCGGCGACGTCCGCAGCGCCTGCAAATGTTATTCTAAAACTCCCTCTTAACATGTAACGTGGTGATTTTTGTGACATAAATGTAAAGAAAGTAAAATGAACGAAACGATAACTTGGCGCGAGTAGGTCAGACTGTCTTTATCAATGCCCCTTCTTTGGTGTCATAGTTATTAGATTGTTTATACATATATGCGTGCGATGAATGGGGCGAAGGTTTAGTGCATGTCCTTATCGCCTATGCGGTTTAGTGCATGCCCTTATGCATGCGGTATTCCCAGCCTTCTCAAGAAGCACTTACACTCAGAACACAGTGAAAACGAGTTTTTAGGAGGGTGGGAGCATTCTCCCCCCCCCCCTTTTTTTTCTGTGCGCATGTCTATGGTTTTACGTGTAGGAACCACGATATGATTGAGGCACGCCGTATTGAAGTACCCCCGAAATCACTGTGGCTATCTCTATGCTTCTTTAACAGCGTTCACCTAAATCTAAGTGTACGGATGAAACGACATACATATCGTTACTCTCTTCAGTCTCACTCCAGTTTCATCCAGTGCAAACCACCATGGTTCTTCCTCAGGGCCATTGCCATGGTTACCGGAAACTCGGAACGTGGTCGCGACCCCGCTGCCGGGCCGGCCAACTACGAGGTCGACCCAGTCGTGGTGGACGGAGTGACCTTCCTGCCATTCACCGACGTCCGGATGGCTCGCGAGGCCCTGAGCTACGAGCCACGCCCTGGTGACGTCATACTGGCCACGTTTCCCAAGAGCGGCACCACGTGGTGTCAGTACCTCATCTGGGGCATCCACAACCTGAAAGCCGTTGAGGAAGGGCGCATACCGCCGGTGCAGGACTTGCTGACGAAGCACTTTCCCTACATCGACCTGGTGAGGCTTCTGGCGACCTGCGCTGCTATCTTAAACGGTGTGCTTATCTGGGCACTGTCCGATTACGCCTTATTATCGAATATTAACAGTCGAGCTGTATCAAGTGCAAAATATCCCCGCCTATCTCGTATCACACACGTCATGTGACTAAAGAGGATTGGATCGATACATAAGCGCCTGCAGGCCGGAGGCATAAATAAGCCTGCTTTGTGGCTGGCTTAATTAAATCTCACGCCTATAGTTTGGTAAAAAGGCCACCAGCGCCCCCCCCCCTCTTCACTCTGAAAGTCTCGTGAAATACCGACACCGCCTCGCGCACAATAGAGGCAATAACACGCTCAAATTGTCAAGGTTATCCCACTCTTCAATTTTACGCTTTGAATATTACCCTAAACACTGATATTCAGTTGTAAAAGCTCTATGCTCCTTCGTATACGTTGAAAACATTTCTAAGTTTCCTCGGCAAATGATCAAGCAGATGACCGTACGTGGCGCATTCTGCCGAGGCACTCGTCTTTCGCCTAATGGTCGTTCGATCCCTGTCGCTCTCTCATGACGCTGCATTCCGTTCTATCACAGAACGAGTACAGGATTGTGCCCCTGAAGCAATTAGTGCTTGGCCAACTTACATAAGTAAGCACAGGAATAGGCAAAGCGAAACGGCGATGATGCTGCAAACGATGACGATGGTAAAGTTCGATATGATGATCACGGTAGATAACAATGAAGACCAGGATGCTCCATATATTGTCGTTAAATGATGACCGTCGATGATGAGGATGCTCCAGATAATGGTATTAAATGGTGACCGTGATGCTTGAGATGATGATGACGTTAAATGGGGGGGGGGGGGGGGGGGAAGCTGTTACGAAGCGCGCCTCCAACGACGTTACGAAGGGCGCCACGAATCTCGCCGCTGACTCCACTGTTACGAAAGACGGCGACGCCAACACGGTCCCGAAGGCGCCACTGCTTCGAACTCTGCCGGGAAGGTCACCAGCCGTTTGATAGCGTAGGTTTCTCAGCTCGCGACGGCTTCTGCGCAGAGCTGATAGACGAGCGGACGAGACGACGGTGAGTTAAACAAGGTTTATGTACAGCATATATACAGAGGCGTTACAATTTCGGCACTGGGGCCGACAGCTTAGAGACTCGAAGAACTGAGCTCTCTTCTCTGACACATAGGTCTACTGCTCGCGACGCGCCACAGGGCTTTTTTTATATGCACCGGGAGGATTCTTTGAGTAACCAAATGTCCAACCAGAAGCGCCGCTGGCCGTGAGGTCAGAATCCTCCAATGGGGTCGCCGCTGGGCCGCGTCATTCTCATCGAATCTCGAGCCGCTGCGCGTGGTTGCAGCCAAGGACAAGTGACGTCGCCACGCATTGCGTCAGACTCGCCAGACAGGAAGGCGCCGATTGCTTCGACGGGCTCGTGGGCTGAGGGAGCTCGATGTGCATTGCGGGACAGATCGGCGCCGCCGCGTGATGACGCCGTTGAGTTGTTCGCGTCAGGCTGGCTCGCGTGGTGGCCTTGACACAGATTGCCTTTTTCAGAGGCATGGACGTTCACTGTGGACTCTCAGGCATAACAGAGCGTCCCTCGATGTAGTATGGCAGAAAAGTGCCCCTTTTTCACCACCATGCGGACACCCTTGAACCACACCCTCTTTAACTAACTTTGAACTAATCACGTTCGCAGCTGGGCACGTCATCGACGGTGGCCGACCGTCCTCCTCCGCGCTTCATCAAGACCCACCTGCCGGCCGAAGTGCTGCACCGGCCGAGCGGCGCCAAGTACGTGGCGTGCCTGCGCAACCCGTTCGACGTGGCGGTCTCTTTCTTCCACATGCGCTACGGCCGACGTCACCTGACGCACCTGCCGCCGGATTACGGCTTCGACCACTTCCTCGACGAACTGCTCAGCGCGGGGATGGTCGGGGGCAACCCGTTCCAGCACGCCCGTGCCTGGTACGACCGCAGCAAGGACCACGACGATGTCCTTGTCGTCTACTACGAGGTCCTAAAGAAAGAGCCCCGAAAGGTGTGTGGTATTTTCGTGGGAGGATCCAGAAGGAGGTTCCCGATGTCCAGGCATCCGCTCTTACTTTAAAGGGGTCATGACAACGATAAATCATAAACTGTGTTATGTGGACTATTGCTTCTGCGTTCACAGACAAGCTGGCGAAGTTTCAACCCATTTGGTGGAGCATTTACTTTATATTTTTAATATTTTTGCGTAGACGGGAGCAGTCTTAAACTATCACTGGTGTGCTTGCGAGCCGTGACGTAGCAAGCTGCTTGCTGTACAAGCACCTGAACTCCGGTGAACCATTGTGCCCAGTGACCAGCGACGCCTGTAATTGAGCCATCGCAGCTTTCTTCAGCCTGACATCGAAATTGAATGGTTTGCAGCGGCTGTCACTCTGAAGAGAGCTGACGGCGGCTCCTCTCCGTGCGGCAAATGACGTCACACAAGCCACGGAAAATATGGCGGTCGCTGGCGGTGGGTGGGGTTTCTATCCAGTGACTTATAAGCCTACCTTACTCTGAAATTTTTCTTCACAGTTTCTTTTTCTTTTATGTATAAGCGCATACTTTGGCATTTAATTACTTTTATTTTTAGCTTTGAACCGCGGTTCGTTTAATGACCATGTCATGGCCCTTTTGTAAGTATAAGTTCAACACGAGTGTTTCCGTTCAATTCTGCGCTTTATCAGCAAAAAGGTGGCTTGTTATAACATATTTGTGAAGGAAAGCTTTCTTTAGTGCGCATAATGCTTGAAGGTTGAAACAATCTTTCAGCCTAGAATTTTTTTTTCGAGTTTTAAACCTTGTCAGTTTAGTCGGCGTTTCTTGTTTTCGTTTTTTCATCATGCCTTTTCCCCGACCAATCGATTTATCATAAAACCATTGACATCACCATAACTAGAAGCTTTCCTCGTCAGGTAGCTTCTGCCAACCACACCAAGCAGCCACCTTGTTGCATAATATTTAGGATCTTCGAGCATTCTGCGCCCTAAAAAAAGGTTTTCTTGTCAATTGAAAATCAGACTTTTCAGAAGCGGGACTATTATAGGCTATGATGCGTGTGGGTCAACAGGCCTTTGATCGCTTTGTGCACCCAGTGATGGGGATGCATGGTTTTTCATCTTTGCTTTGCCTTTATCATTTTTCTTCCGTTTTCTTGTTTTGTTTTTTTTTCTTTTTGCTAATGGACAATGCAGGTATACGTAGCGTGGTTGTGGCAAATAAACCCTGTTGAAGGAAAGAAAGAGCAGGAGAGAAAGGAAAGGCAAGGCAGGGATGTCGATACCAATGGAGAAGAACTGCTATGCTTTACCTCATGCACTGGAAAGAGATGTGGGTAACGAGGATAGAGATTAAAAAAAAACAGGTACAGGCAAAGTAACGCCCCTCACAGTCATGATAACGCCATTGATATGTAACTGCCGGAGCAAGTCTTATGTCTTCAAGAATTTGTGCAAGTCAGCGCTCTTGTCTGTGTTTTTCTGTTACTGGTCATCCGTCTTTCGCGCTGTTTTTATTTCGAATATGTCGATGGTGGAGTTATGCAACATCGTCCGCTTAGTTACGTTTGAAGTACACGTTAATCAATCCCAGCGTTATAGAACTCCTTCTTTAGTCGCGCACTAAACCATACGCTTCGCAGTGACAATATTTGTTCATGTTTAACGTTCCAGAACCACGATACGATTATGAGAGCTCCTTTTTTTTTAGACCTCCTGGAAAGCCCTTGCCGTGCACCTAAAATCTAACCAACGACCCTCGCGCATCTCCGCCTTCTTCGAAAATGAAACCGCCGCGGCCGGGATTCGATCCCGTGACCTTCGGGCCAGTAGTCGAGTATCTTAACCACTAGACCACCGTGGTGGGTCATGCGCCTCGCAGTCGCGTCGTAATTCTGATGCGTAAAACGCAACAATTCTTTTTTTTATTGACAGGTCGTCTTGGAACTCGCCAAGTTCTTGAACGCCGACGCCGCTGCGCGGCTTGAGGCCGAACGGGGCCTCCTGGAGCGACTCCTGGAGCAGACGTCGATCGAGAGGCTCCGGGAGCTGACCGGCGGTGCGGAGAGCTTCGCCGAGGGCGACTTCTCGTGTCAGCACCCGACGGCGGCGTTGTTTCGCAAGGGCGTCGTCGGGGACTGGCGATCCCTCTTCAACCGGGACCAGGAACGCCGGTTCCGGGAGGCCTATGACCTGGCGCTAGCGGGCACCGAGATGCACGACTTGTGGGCCGAGTACGTCGCGCCGTCAACGTGGTCTAGTGTGTGAGACTTCGTAGAAGACCACTGAGCATAAAGCGCATAAGTGCACCTAACCGTGCCTTCGGGTGCATCATTATAGGTAGAAACAAATAGAGTTGGACATGGGACCGGGTTCGTGAAACCTGTCTGTCTTTCTGTCACCGTCCTATGTCTAGCTCTGTTTCTTCCCACCTAACCGTGCTTTTGGGTACATCATTAGGGTAGGAACAAATAGAGTTGGACGTGGGACCGGGTTGACGTGAGACCTGTCTGTCGTTCTGTCACCGTCCTATGTCTAGCTCTGTTTCTTCCCACCTAACCGTGCTTTTGGGTACATCATTAGGGTAGGAACAAATAGAGTTGGACGTGGGACCGGGTTGACGTGAGACCTGTCTGTCGTTCTGTCACCGCCCTATGTCTAGCTCTGTTTCTTCCCACCTAACCGTGCTTTTGGGTACATCATTAGGGTAGGAACAAATAGAGTTGGACGTGGGACCGGGTTGACGTGAGACCTGTCTGTCGTTCTGTCACCGTCCTATGTCTAGCTCTGTTTCTTCCCACCTAACCGTGCTTTTGGGTACATCATTAGGGTAGGAACAAATAGAGTTGGACGTGGGACCGGGTTGACGTGAGACCTGTCTGTCGTTCTGTCACCGTCCTATGTCTAGCTCTGTTTCTTCCCACCTAACCGTGCTTTTGGGTACATCATTAGGGTAGGAACAAATAGAGTTGGACGTGGGACCGGCTTGACGTGAGACCTGTCTGTCGTTCTGTCACCGTCCTATGTCTAGCTCTCTTTCTTCCCGCCTGAGGTTCGGAGTGGTGGCGTAGCTGCTCTGCTGCTGACCCGCAGGTCACAGGTTCGATCTCAGCCGTGGCGGTCAAGAATGTTAAAGTAATTTTTGAACCTCCTTGGTGGTGGTCGCATTTTCTTGGAGGCGAAACGCTGGGGGGCCCATTTAATGTGCGATGTTAGTATGCGTCAAAGAACACGAGATTTGTGACGAAAAGGGCTAGTTGGTTCATGTTGGTTTGGCGATACGCTTACGGTGTAGGTAATCGCTACGAAAGACATGGGAGACTGGTCAACAGAACTAGTGCTCGTCCTAGTAAACTCTGTCATGTGTTCTTTATAGTCTGCCCATCCTAGCGTCTACACATACGCTGTAAGAGGCCCTCAAGGACATATATGTTGCCGATTGTTCACTAACTACTTCGGCCACTCACATGAGTTACAAGGGAGCAAAAATGAGAAACTATAGACGGGCCGATAGCCATGGAGGGGGTCCAAGATGAACACGATCCCCAGTGAATACCAAATTATTAATGGCATGATAAGGAACCTTAGTGACAAAAGTCATTGAAGGGCGCACAAAAGAACCCAATGAGCCTGATTAGCTCAAAGGGTAGGTCCCTGCAGAATGGAAAGCGGCCAAAATTATAACCATTCCAAAACCCGGAAAGAAGAAGCCTTCCCTGCAGGTGCTCAGGCCTATATCACTTACCTCATTCTTGGGGAAGCGTTTCGAAAGCCTCTCACTCACCTTGGCCATTCGGTCATTCCAGCGACGGAGGCGGCGCCGTGCGGATTTCCTCCGAACCTGGCACAAGGTGATAAGTCTGTGACGCGGTTTGGTCTCGCGGTATTATAGGCGCTGATTCGTTTTCATTCAAACATCTGTGCGTCTCTTTAGCGAGAGAAAGTGAGGTCTGCACCGAAACTAGAGGGCCTGACGAGCTTTGCTGCCTGAGACACGCGCCTCGGCGCCGTCTCGTCCGCCATCTTGACCTACCGTTGCGCTGCCTATAGTCGCTGGAATGATCGAATGGAGCCGCAGTAGCAAAGTTTAGTCCCGCGAGGGCCAAGACGGGAAAGAAGGCTAACGTTGCGCCAGGTAAGCATTTGTAACGCAGCTTTTCACATGTCTCATACATGGTGGTCGTTTCTGAAGGAGACTATAGGCGTCGGGTTTTGATAAATATGAATCAATATATTTAAAATGACCTAAATAAGGACTCCGATTCTGAAACACAGAGTTGTCGTTACATGATTATGTATGAACAAACGGTTACCTCAAGGGGCGCCCCACAAAAAAAGAGAAAGATAAAAGGTGGTCGAGTTGAGCGATGTTTGTGCAGCTTACCCGTACATTGTTACTAACCGCAATAAGGGAAACAATAATGTATGAACCATTTAGCGAAGTTAGACATTTTTTTTTTCATTGTGAAGCACAAAAATACTGCTTCAGTTTCAAATACGTTTGCTTAAACAAGCCATTGGCGTTTTCTTCCTAGCTCATTTCTCATGTATTAATCTCATGTATTAATCAAGAAAAATACAAAACAAAGCACTACGGGTTTAATACCGTCATGCACGGATCGGGCCACTGGCAAGAGGTCCGCGGGACACGTCTTTGGGGCGGGAAGGGTTCAAATTCCTCCAAAATATTTACCATTTGGCTTGCGTGTATATACACGCACACATGCAAACGCACGCCCCCAACACGAAAGGTAAAGTTTACTCCTCCCCCTTCCCCACCCCCTCCGCCCCTCAAAATTTCTCGCTGCGCACTGGTATAAGCCGGCTTGCACAGGAAAGCCGTCTTCTACTTATCAATGGATTGCATTAATACCCCGCCTACTTCCTCAGTGTTTCACACACTAAACGCGGTTGTGAACTGCCTCCGAGATTAAAGGCATTGGAAGCTTTATTCATTTCACCGTGGTTTTAGCAGTTCCTCCAGGATCGGCCCCCTTTCGACCAAGCGATCGCTGTCATGTGAATACATCATTCATGCGAGGTCGATGTATGTGAACTTCGGCAACCTTTGCGACTCTTCACGTCATGACGTCACACATGCCACTTGGGACGCATGTGTGACGACAGCGTGACGTCACGAGACCTCATTGGGGGATGATAGTGTGACATCATCGGGTGCTGATGCTTTAGCGCATCACACGTGCTGACGCCTATATACGACGGTCAGTTGTCGTGTTTGATGAAACGGCTAAAAAGGGAATGCGGAAACTCAGCTTGAATACGTTGATCTTTTTCTCCGGTTGCAAGCTCGACAGCAGCGCGA
This sequence comes from Rhipicephalus microplus, assembly GCF_043290135.1. Taxonomy (NCBI): domain Eukaryota; kingdom Metazoa; phylum Arthropoda; class Arachnida; order Ixodida; family Ixodidae; genus Rhipicephalus; species Rhipicephalus microplus. Next base: position 189,795,281 of record NC_134705.1, read on the forward strand.
TAGCACTGCGCAAGGCATTCGTCGTGTGGTTTTATTCAAATTTCGCGGGCTCTTTTGTTTTTTCTGCAACGTGAAAAACGGGACTCCCTGAAAACATTTCCGACTGTAACGGTGGTTTCTGAAAGGGCACAACTCCGCTGTCATAGTTTGACTCTCCAACCGTTGATTAGAACAGTTGAGTAATTCAACATAACTATAGTGGGTTGTTTAATGTCCCGCCGTGGTGGTCTAGTGGCTAAGGTACTCGGCTGCTGACCCGCAGGTCGCGGGTTCGAATCCCGGCTGTGGCGGCTGCATTTCCGATGGAGGCGGAAATGTTGTACGCCCGTGTGCTCAGATTTGGGTGCACGTTAGAGGACCCCAGGTGGTCAAAATTTCCGGAGCCCTCCGTTACGGCGTCTCTCATAATCGTATGGTGGTTTTGGGAGGTTAAACCCCACATACCAACTAGTGAGTTGTTTAAAGGGAAAATGAGCAGTAGCTCGAGCGAGTAAGTGTACGCCACTGCGAATAGCGCTGCCGTCGTTTTCGCGCTTGAAATCCTGCAAATTATAAAGAGATTAGTGACTGCCGCTGTGATCTTAAAGTAAAACTACGTCCGTGAAGGTGTAAGAACATGTTTATGAGCATATACTCGGGATATATTGGCGCTCTTTCTTTTTCCGCGTTTGTTTTTCCTCCATTAGGCTGGCGGGGCGAGTTCCTCTTGCACGATGGGCCTATATATATACGGATAAAATGGAAATCAAACTAAGAAAATGACTGCGGAAAGTGCTGTCACGGACATGGCAGATATCGCGTATAGCACCTGCAGAGGGAAGCACACGAATTTCGCTCGTTGTGACGCGTAAGATCGTGCGTCATTGGCGCACCAATCGATGCGCCCATGGTTGACCCGTGAAAACGTTTATTTATCATACGTATACATGTATAGTGGCCTTGCACAGCAAGGGTAACATCACGCACTGGATCTGTTTGTAGTTTGTCCAGTGTTTTGGAAGTTGCGTACAATTGTTCCCGTTCGCTGGCACACGTGGCTGAACGCTCGGTAAAAAAAAAGCACACTGACTTTGTACAGATAACTAAATTGGCGCTATCATAAACACACAGCAAGCAGAGATCCTTGACATTCTTTCTCGCTTGATAACTGCGAGAACGTTCTCAGAATTCGACCATGTTGAACAGCATATCCGACGTCTAACATCATACATGGGTGATTCGTCGATATAGAAAGAAAAGAAAGGCGTAAATCAAGCTCGATTGTATGATCCATACGAAGCAGGTACAACGTTTAAAAAGCAAACCCATAGACGCTGCCAAAATACTAACATAAAAGCACACAATGAAACTTTTGAACCGTTGTCGCACTTGTTTCTCACACGCAAACACGTGTTTTGAGTGTTGCGGCAAGCATAGTTACCACTTCACCGAGAATGTTGCCAGCATTTAAAGTTCTGACCAAGAAAAGATGAAGCTTCGTGCCGTGGTGCAGCCTGTCTTAAGCAATGTCTATGCACGATTCTTGAATAAATCAACAGGAATGACCAGGAGTCCAGAGGCACGTGAATATAGACACGGCAAAAGTGTTTTTTTTTTTACCATCGTTGATATACAGTTCAATCTGCGAAAATCGAACCCTCATATAACGTTTTTTTTATATCGACTAGCCGTAAAATAAACGTGCATATTTATATGCACAATAGTTTATTATTGATTGAATTACCTATATGTGAAACGTTTTTTTATTCAATTCCCTTCAGGTTAGATATATAACGGTTCGATAGTATTCTGTTACAAGGCAAGATGAAATAAGTAGTTTCTACTCTGACTAAGGTAACAACGTCACGATGATCACTTGTATTGTGAAATTTCTTACAACCAAACCCACACACGCACACACTCATCACTGCACAAGGAAAAAAAAACTGGTCAGCCACCCAATATTTTGAAATGAAGACAATCGCAAAAGTATATACAGACTGGCGGGCCATATTTGGTACCGCCTGATTTGTGAATTCACTTACACTCCGTTGTGCCCCGCGATCATTGGGCACGAAAGAACCCCACTTGTCACAACATGACATGACACAACACGTTCAGCATGTCCGCTTATTTTGTCACTCGCAGTTTTGTCTCCTGGGTCGAACTGTGGATTCATTCTTGCGGATTGTTTTCGCGCTTGACAGTCGCCTGCTGGAACTGCGAAGTCCACAGCATCTCAGTAGAGGAAGTCTGCCCAAACTCCGAGAAGCTCCGTTCCGGCCAGTTTCTCTTTCGTCATGTCCGCGAGCACGCGATGCTGCTGCTTCGAGAAGTACTCTCTGTAGCACCCAACCCTGCCCTTGAGGACCTCTTCCTCCAGGTCAGTCCTGCCGGCCACCGTCTCCTCGAGACCCGTGTCTCGTGCCACCTGAGTGAGCAGGTTCCGGTCAGTGCGAATGTCCAAGAAATCGGCTATGAGCTTGACGCTTCCCAGGGGGTCCTTTCTCATGGTCTCGTAGCAGAGCAGCAGGACCCTGGGATCGTCCTTGCGGTCGTACCAGGACAGAACGTGGTCGAAGTAGTCGCCGAAGGCGACTTCGCCCCGGGTGAAGCACTCGAAGAAGTCGGCAAACGTACCCTCGTAGCTCTTGCCCAGGTGGACGTAATTGGATGCGCACACGTCGAAAGGGTTTCTTAGCACGACCACGTGCCGGGCTTCGGGGCTGGCTGGACTGAAGGCGTACGGCAGGTGGTGCTTGACGAGTCGTGGCGCGCCCTCCTTGACGCAGACGGTGTCGGCGTCCACGACCTCGATGCAGGGGAACTCCTTGGTTAGGAGAGTGTGGAAGTCGGGCAAGGGCGAGCCCGGGTGCAGGAGCGACCAGATTATGTACTGGGCACGGGTCGAGCAGGACCGGGGGTAGGAGCCGACGAAGATGTCCCCGGGTAGGGGCTTGAACCAGAGGACCTTGCGGATCTTGTCTCGGTCGAACTCGTTCTGCTGCAGCAGCAGGCCCTGGACGTTGAAGAGGCCCACCTTCTTGTAGGAGACGTCGGAGCGGCGGCCCTCCGTGGGTACCGGCAAGTTTGAGTGCTCGTCGGCCCTGGAGTGTACAAATAAAATTTTTCAACAAATACCCCGGAAATGCCTACTTGGTTCGTCGTCTGGCTTGGAAATTCAGGTGTCTGTGTTAACACTTGTATATACATGTTCACATATGACAAAAATAACGCTCAGTGGTGTATACGCACGCGCGCATTCACATTTACGTCAACAATTTCTTCATTTGTCCATGGTATGTGAAGAAGCTCCGTAGAGGAAAGCTTGTGAAACATATCGCCGAAAACATTCTTTTAATTCACTTTTTTAGCCAATTCATTTACGGTGGATAACAGAATTTGCGATTTGCATAAAGGTGGTAAGATGTCAAGGCGCTTACACTTGGGACGAATTCTGAGGAAGACTTCAATTTCAAGATATGCATTCTCTGCGTCTGACGAAGTGTAATGTTGTTCCACTTACTTTCTCTCTATAAAAAATAAAGACGTTAAGATGAAAAGAACGCAAACGGAAACACAGCGCATCTTTGCCACCAATGTGGCTGCACTTTCTGAAAACTGGCGCAAGTTCTAAATTTTTCCATTTTTGTGGATAAGTCACGGGAAATCTCCTGAATTGTAGCATTCACGCTAAATAAATCCACCAAATTTTTTCAAATATAGGTGCGCCTCATATAACTACGAAATCATCATCATCATCATCATCTGTCTGACTACGCCCACTGCTAAACAAAGGCCTCTCCCATAATCCGCCAGTTAACTCGGTCCTGTGCTTGCTGCTACCAATTTATACCCGCAAACTTCTAAATCTCATCTGCCCACCTAACCTTCTGTCTCCCCCGAACCCGCTTGCCTTCTCTGGGAATCAATTTAGTTGCCCTTAATGACCAGTGGTTATCCTGTCTACGCGCTACATGCCTGGCCCATGTCCATTTCCTCTTCTTGATTTCGACTTTGATATCCTTAACCGCCGTTTGTTCCCTAATCCACTCTGCTCTCTTCTTGTCTCTTAAGGTTACACCTACCATTTTCCATTGCTCGCTGTGTCGTCCTCAATTTAAGCCGAACCCTCTTTGTAAGTCTCCAGGTTTCTGCTCCGTAGCTAAGTACCGGAAAATGCAGCTGTTATATCCCCTATAAGATATATAACCACGAAATGGTTAACTTTTTTTTCTCTTAAGTTTGGCCAATCTCGTCCAAATTGGTCCATTGCGGTTCCAATGTATATATAATATTTATACTCCCCGCATCATGTGTGGCAAACTGGGTAGCTGAACGCTTTCTCTTAAATACCAAAGGCCCTCGCCCTTTAGTCGACAAGGATGAGGGTGGTAATGGCTGATAAACCGAATTGTTTCCCATTTGCCCTGTCGTGCATGAGCTTATTCCGTTTTAACCGTTTCAGCCCTGGATTTCTCAATTTGGCTGGAGGATATTTTTCTGCGTGTTTCCCAATGGTTATAACGTAAGATGACCACAAATGAAAAATTGAACCAGTTATATAATGTACGGACATAAATGGAGCGAAATTTAGTCATTAGGACTCAGTAGTTGTGCAATAGGAAAAAAAATGACTGCTTTATTCCTGCTACTTATGAAGGCAGACAAAATTTGAATCAACGTCGTATTTGGCAACGTTGAAGTCCTTGAAAAGATTTCGGGAAATTCGTTCCGAAAACAGCGCTTTGTTCCGAAAACAGCGCTTATACTCGCCTCCGCTTACTCGCCTGGGTCTTACCCATGACTTCGGTTAGAAGTCTTCTTCTTTTTGGATTACAGCTCCGCAAAGGTGCCACAATGGTGGTGTCAATATCGATGGTAATCATTGAAGAAGTATTTCACCAAAAATCGGCAATGTCGGTCCGGTTTACAAGTTTCTACGGGCAATATTCCGCGATGGTGTCAATTAACACCGCCAGGGCTGAAAGGGTTTCACCCTTCTAGCAGTCAAAGGGAGTAAAAGAGTCATTTGACTCTTTCTTTTTTTCTTTCGATCCTGGCTTGCTTTGTATATGGCACCTCTTTCGAGAAAAACCTAAACTCTCTTCGAAGAGTCGTGGAATCCAAGAGAGAGGGAGAGTAAAAGAGTCGCTCTAAAGAGAGTCATGCACCTTGAAAGTGAGCACTCCCCGAAATGTCTCGCACCTTTAAACGCCTTCTTGTATTGTTCCCTAAGTCTAAGTGAATATAAACGATGTGACGGAAAGCGTTTTGTTTTTCAAAGCTCGTTGTTTCAACTGTTTTTGGGAATATAACCTATCGTATATGGCCATCTATAAATATTTACCCTGCTGTTCTGAAATCGCTAACTTCCCGTTTTTCCCTTCTTGCTTTGTTTTGTGTATTTATTTTTTGCAGCTGTTGCTAGAAGTATATAAATTAAACATTCCTGCCATGTTGCTACTTTGCGTTTCATGGGCAGGTGGGACTGCAGCCAAGCGTCAGTTGTGCAGCTTTTGCCATACCATACTCGCTGTTTATGCATGCACGTTGTGTAGGTGTCAAATTAAATTCAAGTTCTAACATACTTCTATTTTTTTAAGTGTAACTCCCTGTCGTCCTCGTCTACGTCTTGCAGAACGTTTCGGCAGCCTGTAAACGAATAGATAATGCATTATTCCGTGCTGTGTATCGTCTTATTAGATGCGGAGCAGCTCTTTGGCTAGACTGTGTAACGCAGTCTATGCGTCCGCATCGCGCTCCCCTGGCCGCAGGTGTTGGGGTGGTGCCAAGTAGGTCACGCCTTCCCCTCGCAGTGCGCGCGTGCGTTGACGTCACTGTCTCTCTAACCTGTCGCCGCGTGTCATCTCTCTCGCTTCACCCTCTCCATCGCTCGCAACGTTCGAGCGCACAATGAGCGAACGGGCTTTCTGCGACGAAATTTACAGGAAACCCAACGCGCCTCCCGTGCGTTTCAAACAAACGTTCACTCGAGTAAATGCTACATCGAGTTTCGCTTCAAACCGTTCTTCCAACACCCGCGTCAACGCCCGTTTTAACCGGGTCAACGCCGCGCGCACTGCTGCTGCTTCGCATTTCACCAGAGTTTACTTCGGGGAGATCGTCCATAATTTCTTCCATGATATACTCGTAGTGCATTAAACGGTTTATGTCATGTTTTATGCTATATTCTATGCCCTGTTTCGCGCTACATTGCACGATATGTCCGCACCGCATCGAACGGACAATGTAACATTCCATGTTCTGTTTCGTGCTATATTTCATGCTCAGGTCCCATCGTATCGAAAGGATCATATGACATTCCATGCTATCCTCCATGCGATGTATCACGCAGTATTCACCCCGCATTGAACAGATACTGTAATATTCAATGCTGTGCATTTTTAATGCTATTTTCGCACTGCATCAAACGGATAATGTAGTGTCCTATGCTGTATATTCCTTGATGTATACCATTCTGTATTATATGCTGTATTCCCAACATTTAGCGAGATTCACTAAACGGGAATAAGTGTTACAATGAGTAATAAAACAAAAACAATCGCCCTTTGCCATCTTCAGTAAGGTTGTCGATCTTTGCGCCAGCACAAATGAAAGTGCAACAGAACAATTGAATATGCAAAGTCGATTTTTATACTTACGGCATCTCTTTCGAAGTGACGCACCCAAAGAAAAAAAGGCGACCTCGTGGAAAAAGCTACTAGAAATAATATTCCGAGCGCCGATCCCGTAGGTGGTCAGTCAGTCGTCCCCACTCACGCAGAGGAGCCGCTCCAGTATCGCCAAGGCGCACGCACCAACCACCACAAGCTCTCGAAGTAATCGGCCACGGACCAGCGACGGAAGGCCGCCAGCGTAGAGCGGGGCCTGTGCGATTGGCTGCGGTTGCGAGAGAGGCAACTACCCCCCTCCCTCCTGCACCCCCACCTCCTTCAATGTCACCCAAACATCTCGAGACCAACAGCCTTGGCGACGGTGGCCCGCAAGAAGCGCACTCAATTTCCTCTTCTTCGCGATTCAGAAAGAAAGCAAAGCGAGGAAGGAAGAGAGAAAGCAAGAAACTGAATTAATCCCGTACGCGCAAAAACAACGAATTTGAGAGTCACATCGGACGTAAGCTACGGGGGAGCACGTGTCGTACCGGGGCTCCGCGGGCTGCCAATACGCGTCCGGAGGGGACGGCCGCGGATAAGCACATTTTTTTTTCTTTCTTCTTTGCTTTGCTCTCTTTGCGCACTCGGCCACTTAACGCGCGTCGCAATCATTCCATGCTGGCGTGATGCCTGGCGCGGAGGCCGCTGCTCGAGGCGAGCGTGGATACGAGCGACAGCAACATGGCGGCTGTGTGGTCTGCTCGGCTCGCGTGTCCCACTGCAAAGGTCGTCCTTTTTTTTTTTTTCGGCGGAAGGAGGGGTGGAGAAATACCGTGTCTTATCTTCTCTCGACGTGGCGCCTCTCTAGAACGCTGTCCTCAGCGCTGACAAGGAGAGAGAGAGAGAGAGAGAACGGAGCTGATATCTCTGCGCGAGCAAAGATAACACAGCGCTAGCCAGCACGCTGCATCGTCGAAGCACTATAGCGGTCTCCCGACGTCGTCTGCTCCCGGGCTGCTCGAAGAGCAGTCGACGTGATGGCTATGACGTCATCTGTGCTGGGAACGTTGCTTATGATATAATATTTGTTGGAAGGGGAAGGGGGGTCGCCGTAGGGGAAGACGCCGTAGTGGAGGGCTTCGAAATTGTCGACAATCCGGTGTTCTTTAGAGTGCACCGAAATCTAAGCAGACGGGCCTCTGTAGCATTTGGCCTCGACGGAAATGCGGCCAGGATTCGTTCCCGCGACGTTGGATAAGTAATCAAAACCCATAATCATTAGACATTGCAGACCTGCTGTATTGAATACGGCCGACATAGTATCTTCCTATGGGAGAGCCGACAAACGAAGTGTAGCCCCCCTTTCTCACCCCTTTAGTGCAAACAGTCAAAACACAATACATCAATCACTTTTTCATCCCAAAGAAAAAAAGGCTTCTCTGGAGCCCACCCGCACCTCCAAATTAAGCTATCCAGGCATTGCCTCTGTTACCATAGCTAGCATGCCAAAATCATCGCTCGGGTTTTTTGCTCAGCTGGTCTCACTCGAGCACAAATCGATAAAGCTGCGGCAAAAAGGGCGTTGTAAAAACTTGACAATCGGTGTAGACGTCACAACGAATTACGCTCCCTCATTTTCTTGATGTCACGAGGAGGTAGGCAATTTTTTCCTTGATCATTATCATCATCAACGACGAGTTGACTGGCCTGTTAGGCCAGTCAACTCGGTCCTGTGCGTGCTGCTGTCACTTTATACCCGCAAACTTCCTAATCTCATCTGCCCACCTAACTTTCTGCACGTCCCCTCTCACCCGCTTGCCTTCTCTGGGAATCCAATTAGTTGCCCTTAATGACCAGTGGTTATCCTGTATACGCGCTGCATGACCGGCCTATGTCCATTTCTTCTTAATTTTAACTATGATATCGTTAACCCAGGTTTGTTCTCTAATACGCTCTACTCTCTTCTTGTCTCTTAAGGTTACACCTTTAATTTTCCTTTCCACCGCTTGCTGCGTCGTCCTTAATTTAAGCTGAACCCTTTTTGTAAACCTCCAGGTTTCCGCTCCGTAGGTGAGTACCGGCAAGATGCAGCGTTTATGTACCTTCCTCTTGAGTGACGGTGGCAATCTACCTGTCATGATTTGAAAATGCTTGCCTAATGAGATCCATCCCATTTTTATTCCTCTTGCTACTTGAATCTGGCGGTTCGGCTACACAGTTACTACCGGAGTATATGTGCTCTTTTACAACTTCAAGTGCACTGCTACCTATCTGGAAGCGCTGTTCTCTCCCGAGGGAGGTATTTGTACATTACTTTCGTTTTCTTGAGATTAATCTTATGACCTACCTTTCTGCTTTCCCTGTCTAATTCAGTAATCATGAATTGCAGTTCGTCCCCTGAGTTACTCAGCAATGCAATGTAATCGGCGAAGCGCAGGTTACTAAGCTACTCTCCATTAACTCTAATCCCTAACTTTTCACATTCTAGGCATCTGAAAATCTCCTGTAAGCACGCGATAAATAGCATTGGGGAGATCGTCAGCAATGCAATGTGATCGGCGAAGCGCAGGTTACTAAGCTACTCTCCATTAACTCTAATCCCTAACTTTTCACATTCTAGGCATCTGAAAATCTCCTGTAAGCACGCGATAAATAGCATTGGGGAGATCGTAACCATTTGTCTTACATCCTTGTTTATTGATATTATGTCGCTTTCTTCATGGAACACTATGGAGGCAGTTGATCCTCAGTAGATTTCTTCAAGGATGTTTATATATGCTTCATCGACACCCTGATTTCGCAGGGTCTGTATGACTGCTGATATATCTGCTGAATCAAATGCCACATCGTAATTTATGAAGGCTAAGTATAGTGATTGGGTGTACTCTGAGCATTTCTCCATCACCTGATTGATAGCAGAAATGTGGTCGATTGTTGAGTATCCTGTATGAAATCCTGTTTTATACTTTTGTTGATTGAATTCTACTGTCTTATTTCCGGTAGCAATTAACCTTGTAATTAAATTGTGTACGACGGAGGGCAAGCTGATTGGCCTGTAATTCTTCATGTCCTTGTCATCTGCTTTCTTATGTATTAAGATGATGTTAGCATTCTTCCAAGACTCTGGTATTCTTCCCGTCAGGAGACACCTCGTAAACAGGGCGGCTAGTTTTTTCTAACACAAAGTGTCCTCTGTTTTTCAGTAGATCTGATGTTACCGGATTCACACCAGCAGCTTTGCCTCTTCGCATTCCCTAACGCTTTCCTGACTTCTGTCATTACTGGTAGGATGTCATTCAGGTTACCGCTAGTTCGTACATAATGGTCGCGGTTGTCCCGGCTTCTATACAAATCTATATAAAACTCCTCCGCTATTTTAACTATTCTATAAATATTGGTACTCAATTTGCCTTCCTTGTCCCTTAGTGCATACATCTGGTTTTTGCCTGTGCGAAGTTTCCGCTTCACCGCTTTGACGCTTCCTCCATTCTCAAGAGCATGTTCAATTTTGTTCCGTGTTATACATTCTTGCATCGGATACCTTATGCTTATTAATCAACTTCGAAAGTTCTGCCTGTTCTATTTTGTCTGTTGTGTTTGAGGCATTCATGCTCTAACGTTTCTTAATGGGGTTTTTCGTCTCTTGTAACAGATTGCTAGTGTCCTGTTTAGCTACCGTACCTCCAACTTCTGCTGCACACTTTGTAATGATACACGTGAGATTATCATTCATTGCGTCAACGCTAAAGGCGATTTCCTCGATAAGAGCCGAGTATCTGTTCTGAAGCGACGCTCTGAATTCCTGTACTTTCCCTCTCAGTGCTAGCTCATTGATTAGCTTCTTGCGTATTGATTTCTTTGGTTCCTTTCTTCAAGTCTAGGCCAATCCGAGACATTACCATTCTATGGTCACTGCATCGTACCTTGTCAATCACTTCCACATTCTGCACGACGCCTGTGTGTGCACTCAGTGTAAAGAACACTAACAGTGCAACTGTGGTCATAAGAGAGGTTATAACCTTTTTGAAAGCAACTGGACTATATGCGAGGCTATAAAGTTTGTCTCAGCTAGAAAGAATTCTACATACTCACCTTTCTATCTCACCATCGTCATCAATTAGTCTTTCTTCTCCCATTTCCCTTCACCCAGTGTAGAGTAGCAGGCTAGAGCAAGCTATCGCTAGCCGACCTTTCTGCCTTTCTGTAAATAAATTCTCTCTCTCTCTCTCTCTTATTTTCGCCATTAGGGCTCCTTCATGTCCATTTACGGTTGACTCGTTTTCGGTAGAAGGTATTCAAGATCCGTAAATTCCAGCGTTCTGCGAATTCTAATAACGCCCCTCAGGCATTTCAAGTACCGATGCCATAATTCCTTACTGCCTGGTCTCCAGCCTGCTTTATCCTTACCTTGAGATTGAAGTCGCCCATCACTATAGTTCACTGTGTTTTTACCCTACTCATTGCTGATTTTACGTCTTCATAGAAGCTTTCAAATAATATGTCATGATGGCTGGACACTACTATACTATATACACGCACAGGCCTGTACTACCTTCATTTTGTATATTTTGTCGAGTTTAATTGCAATACCTACCACCATTTCATGGATGCTATAATGCTTCCCTGAGTTACCAGCTATATTTCTGTGGATAACGAACCCCGCCGCCAGTTCTCTTGTGTGAACCAAGCCACGACAGCAAAGGACGGGCCTTTTCTGTAGCACTGTATAGGCCTCATCTGTTTTTAAACCTCAATGAGCTCTATTACATTCCATTTAACAACCTCTAGTTCCTCGAACAGCTAGACTTGCCTTACTGCATAAGGTTCTATCGTTAAAACGTTGCCAAGTTCAGGTTCCAATGGCGACCTGTCCTGACACAGAGGTTCTTAACCCCTTCTGCTGCGTCGTAGATCTGGCCACCGCCGTGGTCATTTGCTTCACAGACGCCGGGACCTGAGCGCTGAGGGTTGATTGGCGTGTCCAGGTGGGAGGTAGTGGCGAAATGCTGCACCAGGGTGGCCAGTTCTTGTATGAGAGAGTGCGTTACCGGCTCTGGTCACCGGTGATGCCCCACCCAAGGCCTCTCAATGCAATTCCATAATAACGCAGATATTGTCACGGGTATAGAAAGGTACCTCAGGCATGGGTTCAGAAATGACGCAGAAGGAATGAAGACGACGATGTTGTTGTGGGGCTGTGTCTGAACTGCCCTCTTGTCCTGCATCCTTGCATACTGTGTGCAGTGTTAGCCCACCCAGCGTTCACCTATTAACTACTCCCCGTTACATATTTTTGGTGGAAGTGATGGGTAACGTTCCGACTCTGGATCTTTTTTTTTTATCCGGAGGGGAATTGCGTGGCACCGGTATTCGAACCGCGGACGTCTTGCACGCGAGACTGATAGTCTAACCACATCGCCATCGCTCACTACCGGTTTTTTTTTTAATCGGGAACTTCGATTCAGAAGTACAGCATCCGCTGTGCCCAAACCAATCGGTTGGTCCGTGAGTCGATCAATGTCGTACGCAATGTGGCGCAATTTCAGTCACCGAATAGATTCAGTTTTGTTTTGGGCATATTCTAGTTCCCATGTCACCGAACGTAATTGCGTATCAAACTATTGTCACTTATCGCAGAGAGAGAGAGAGAGAGAATAGGGATGAAAGAAATGCAGGGAAGTCAACCAGTGCTGTACCTGGTAGGACACCCTGTCCCCTGCTGTTACGTCGACGGCAGCAGAGACTACTTTTCTCTCTAACTCTCATTCCCCTTCCCCGATGGCTTGCTGGAATGGATATATCGATAACGCACCACACCGCGATACCATGGTTATGTTCCTTCCCGCTCGTGGCTCGGCCGAAAAACAGGAAGCTTCAAGGAGAGTTGCCAGCATCAGCCAGTCTAGTTGCTGATGCACGGAAGCCCTTCTGCAGATAAAAACAAGGTACTTATCTCGATAGGATCGATGCTGTTTCATTCAGAAAACGTATACGTCACGTGAAGCTGGTGATCCTCCCGTGTGTTAAGTTTAAACTTCGTATACTTTCTGATTTACAGAAACCCGTTTGGAATTCCGACGGACGCGCAGGCTCATTTCCCGTTCTTCAGTTTGCTTATAGTGGCCTATTCTTTTAATTTTATTACTTTCGTTTTTTTTTTCATGCGAGGATACACCTCATCACCTACTTGAATATCTGGAATAACGTCGAGCTTTCGTGGTTTCTAAAAAAAATGGTTTTGCCATAAATTCTCATACACTACAATTGTTTAACATAAGCAACTATCATCAAATGAATAATAAAAAGCTACAAAGAAAATAAATAAGTATACAAAACACAAGCAAAGAAATACGGGCAGCTTGCAGTGGTGCGAGGCAGGTCTGACAGCGTGGTTTGTGGCCCGCCTAGATTATTATAAAGGTATCAAGCGTTTCATTACTAAGTAACATGACGTAAATTATCGAAAATATTAATTTTGTTTGACAGAATTGTTGTGTGACCTCGCTGTTATGCGCCATAATGGATCAAGTTTCTGCTCTTTGGTTTAACAGAGACTCATTCCGTTGTGTATATCATACAAAATCAAACAGTATCCATACACAAAGGACAACATTGTGTTTAGCACAAGGAGTCCGTGTTTGAAAAAAAAAATTATTTTCAGTATGTACAGAACACAAAGGCTTCGTACCATTTCAGCAATAAGGCAAATACACTTTGGCACATCTATGTATCGTGACCAACATCACTACGTGTGTCACACACGTGACGCACGTAGTGATGTTGTGACACACGTAGTGACTTTTTCTAGGCTAGAAAAAGTGATTAACGATTTTGAATACTACGTTCTCTACAATGGGACAGCATAAAGCCGTCCCGTGGGCCTTACAGTAGAGAATGTGTTTAGAAAAAAAAAACTGGTGAACAATTCAGAGTACTTTGTACTCTTCTATGATGTTTGAATAAAAAAAGGTGGCGAACGATTTAGAGTACTAGATACTCTACCATGGGAGAGCCTAAAGCCGTCCCGCAATGGCGAAATTCATGTGTGACGGATTCTCAAAAAAATGTTGAACAGTAAAGAAAGTCTACGTTGCACGTTTTTCATGTTAACCTCAATGGGTGTGCTGGTTACAGGCCTCATTTCCTACCAACTTACTACGCTATACAAAAACATGCGGTATATCTATTCTCGTATGTCAAATGTACTTCGCCGAAAGCAGCTTTTTTTTATAGTAAATTCTTTACAAGCTAAAGAAAACGACAAAAAGAGTGCGCGCCAACCGAGTTAATGTAATGAGTGCGCTATAGGCGCAGCTGCTTTCCGGTCACGCGAACCGGTGGAACGAACAGCTGGAACAGCTCCGTGGTTAACATGCTCTCACGTGTAGTACATAAACAAAGCGAATCTATTCTGCCTGGATCTTATACTCTATGTACACACAACGGGTGTTCATGTTTGTTCCTACTGGTGCGATCGACGCTTTCTCATTGCGTGAGTGTACAGCCGCAGCCGCGTCTTTGTAGAGCGCGCGAGCAGCCGGTTGGATGGATGGATTTATATGACTGTACCCTTTAGATCGGGCGGTAACTAACGCCACCATGACGCAATACTTAGTGAACAAAGAGCTAGATTTATTTTTTCCCCTCTAAATAGTGAGGTTGAGGACTCGTACTTTGAAGTGAAGGGTTTAATTTTCACTCGTGCTTCGACATTAGCCACCAATCAGATAACCTCCTTCTTGTAGCTTAAAGTCTATTTTGCCCTCCCTGTTCCTAAACCCCAGTGCTTTGAAAAACTCAGCGCCATCATCCTGAACTATAGGGTGAAGCCCGTTTACAGAACATTATCAAGTGTTCGCCAGTTTCCTCTTCCTCTTCACACGCACTGCATACCGTGTCTACCCCTTCGCATTTGGCCCGATATGTCTTGGTTCGCAATACTCCCGTCCTGGCCTCAAACAGTATAGAACTACCCCGAGTATTATGATACATCCTTTCCTTGGCAATTTTCTGATTAAAAGTTCGATAGATCTCTAGTGCGGACCTCTTAATCGTGCCGATTCTCCACATATCGCTCTCAGCTTCCTTCACC